>NC_137881.1:1949847-2004828 GCF_963924005.1 Protomyctophum bolini | reverse complement strand
TTTACCCGTCTGTAAAACAACTGCCCTTTAACCCGTCTGTAAAACAACTGCCCTTTTACCAGTCTGTAAAACAACTGCCCCTTTTACCCGTCTGTAAAACAACTGCCCCTTTTACCCGTCTGTAAAACAACTGCCCTTTTACCCGTCTGTAAAACAACTGCCCCTTTCACCCGTCTGTAAAACAACTGCCTCTTTTACCCGTCTGTAAAACAACTGCCCTTTAACCCGTCTGTAAAACAACTGCCCTTTTACCCGTCTGTAAAACAACTGCCCCTTTTACCCGTCTGTAAAACAACTGCCCTTTAACCCGTCTGTAAAACAACTGCCCTTTTACCAGTCTGTAAAACAACTGCCCCTTTTACCCGTCTGTAAAACAACTGTCCTCTTACCCGTCTGTAAAACAACTGCCCTTTTACCCGTCTGTAAAACAACTGGTCCCCTTTCACCCGTCTGTAAAACAACTGCCCTTTTACCCGTCTGTAAAACAACTGCCCTTTTACCCGTCTGTAAAACAACTGCCCTTTTACCCGTCTGTAAAACAACTGCCCCTTTTTACCCGTCTGTAAAACAACTGCCCTTTAAACCGTCTGTAAAACAACTGCCCTTTAAACCGTCTGTAAAACAACTGCCCTTTAACCCGTCTGTAAAACAACTGCCCCTTTAACCCGTCTGTAAAACAACTGCCCTTTTAACCCGTCTGTAAAACAACTGCCCTTTTACCCGTCTGTAAAACAACTGCCCCTTTAACCCGTCTGTAAAACAACTGCTCCTTTAACCCGTCTGTAAAACAACTGCCCCTTTTACCCGTCTGTAAAACAACTGCCCTTTAACCCGTCTGTAAAACAACTGCCCTTTAACCCGTCTGTAAAACAACTGCCCTTTAACCCGTCTGTAAAACAACTGCCCCTTTTACCCGTCTGTAAAACAACTGCCCCTTTAACCCGTCTGTAAAACAACTGCCCCTTTAACCCGTCTGTAAAACAACTGCCCCTTTTACCCGTCTGTAAAACAACTGCCCTTTAACCCGTCTGTAAAACAACTGCCCTTTAACCCGTCTGTAAAACAACTGCCCTTTAACCCGTCTGTAAAACAACTGCCCTTTAACCCGTCTGTAAAACAACTGCCCCTTTAACCCGTCTGTAAAACAACTGCCCTCTCCAGACCATGAATGCAGCGTTTACTACATGGTGAAAGAACTGCTAATGCTCTGCTCTCCTCTCCATGCCATGTCGGACAATTGCTTTTTCCTGAACTCTCCTGATCTTGAACGCGTGTGGCGTCGCGCCGGGAAAATAGCTGATCTACAAGATGTCAACGTGTCACGCTGCGATGCATTGAGAGCTTGTAGATCATTCATTCATTCATTCATTTCAAAGGAATGCTTCAAAACACTTTTAATCGTGATTGCTCCTTATTTTTGGCTGTTTGTTTGTTTGACTGGTTCCTCTGCATAAAGTCAGTGGCCTTGTGGTTAGAGTGTCCGCCCTGAGACTGGGAGGTGGGGGTTCGATCCCCGGCCGGGTCATACCAAAGACCCAGTGCCTCCCTGCTTGACACCCAGCATCAAGGGTTGGATTGGGGGGTAAGTCCCTGCTTGACACCCAGCATCAAGGGTTGTATTGGGGGGTAAGTCCCTGCTTGACACCCAGCATCAAGGGTTGGATTGGGGGTATAAGTCCCTGCTTGACACTCAGCATCAAGGGTTGGATTGGGGGTATAAGTCCCTGCGACATACTCTAAAAAGCGTCATGTCCAGGGGGTGTACTTGTACATCAAGCTGCCTCACGCCCTATGGGCCTCATGGCTGGGCAAGGCTACTTACTCTGCATTATGTTCCTTTGTAATTGACCCTGATTTATATACTGTATTGTGTTTGGGATGTACTGTATAGTGTAACCTCGGCTACAGTGGAAATGAGGAGCTTGCCCTCAATTGTATAAACAAGTATAACCCATTCTGACCTGAGATCAGATTCATACGAGGTTTCCACCGGACACACACTGGTCTGGAGAACCCATTCTGACCTGAGATCAGATTCTAAAAATGTCAGTCGTTCTTCGAATTTTTCAAAAATAGCAGACCTACAAGCTCGTATCGCGCCACTCGGTGGCGCGATACGAGCTTGTAGATCTGCTATTTTTCAATAGGTAAAGCATAACATGATGCTAACACCAAAATGGGTGCCCGGTCAGAATGGGTTAAAAGAGGCATATTATATTCCTTGATCCAATATATATTTGACCATCTGGGATACAGGGCACCGGGCAACGGCATCTCTGTACGAGGAATAAAATGAAATGTAAAGTCTGTCTCGTCTGTCACGCCACGAGCAGAGACGTTCCTGTAGGCTACCGAGGTGGGGGGCCTGTTTTTTAACCGGCCCACATTAATTCCTTAATGGCGATTAATCGATCAACGTTTAACTATTGAGCACACAATGTGTGCATGTGTGTGTGTGTGTGTCTGTGTGTGTGTGTGTGTGTGAGGGGGGGGGGGCGTACCGTACCGTACAGTAACATGCAGGTCAGCACAATCCTTCACACTCATATAATCCAATCTCTAACAGCTTCAAGCAGCTCTCTGCCTTTGATGCCGAGACATGCACGCACGCACGCACACACGCACGCACGCACGCACAGACGCACGCACGCACGCGCACGCACACACACACACACACACACACACACACACGCACACACACACGCACACACACACGCACGCACGCACGGACGCACGCACACACACACACACACACACGCACACACACACGCACGCACACACACACACACACACACGCGCACACACACACACACACGCGCACACACACACACACACGCACAGTGCTCAAAGTGCACAGTAAGCTCTCTTAGGACATAATGGCTCCTTGTTATATTATTGAAACACCTCCTCCAACGGACTCACTGTGCTCTGGAAACATTACATCATTCTGAGGGGTCCTGGGGACCCCACATTACTCTGAGGGGTCCTGGGGACCCCCACAGTACTCTGAGGGGTCCTGGGGACCCCCACAGTACTCTGAAGGGTCCTGGGGACCCCCCACAGTACTCTGAGGGGTCCTAGGGACCCCCACAGTACTCTGAGGGGTCCTGGGGACCCCCACAGTACTCTGAAGGGTCCTGGGGACCCCCCACAGTACTCTGAGGGGTCCTGGGGACCCCCCACAGTACTCTGAGGGGTCCTGGGGACCCCCCACAGTACTCTGATGGGTCCTGGGGACCCCCACAGTACTCTGAGGGGTCCTGGGGACCCCCACAGTACTCTGAGGGATCCTAGGGACCCCCACAGTACTCTGAGGGGTCCTAGGGACCCCCACAGTACTCTGAGGGGTCCTAGGGACCCCCACAGTACTCTGAGGGGTCCTGAGCAGTGTTGTTTTTGGCAGCAAATTTCTATTTTAGTTTTAGTCAGTCTTTGGACTGAAACTTAATTTAGTTTTAGTCACATTTTAGTCACCTGGAAATGTCTTAGTGTTTAGTCTAGTTTTAGTCGACTAAATGTCATAGGACTAAATCTACAGTTGATGTAGTCGACTAAAATGTATGTGGTCCCAGAGTAACTGTTAAAGCAGGTATACCTCTGCAGTGTGGCCCTGGGGGCCCCTGGGTAACTGTTAAAGCAGGAATACCTCTGCAGTGTGGCCCCTCATCCCAGCCGTCGGTGCAGTCGGCCTCCCCATTGCACAGCTTGCTCATGGGGATGCAGAGCTCCGTTCCTCCACACTGGTACTCGTTGGGTGGACATCGAGACACGCGGCTGTGTGGACCTGGGAGACACAAAGACACACACACACACATTACACATCAGATGGGTGGACCTGGGAGACACAAAGACACACATTGCACATCAGATGGGTGGACCTGGGAGACACAAAGACACACATTGCACATCAGATGGGTGGACCTGGGAGACACAAAGACACACACACACACATTACACATCAGATGGGTGGACCTGGGAGACACAAAGACACACATTGCACATCAGATGGGTGGACCTGGGAGACACAAAGACACACATTGCACATCAGATGGGTGGACCTGGGAGACACAAAGACACACATTGCACATCAGATGGGTGGACCTGGGAGACACAAAGACACAGACACATTACACATCAGATGGGTGGACATGGGAGACACAAAGACACACATTACACATCAGATGGGTGGACCTGGGAGACACAAAGACACACATTGCACATCAGATGGGTGGACCTAGGAGACACAAAGACACACACTGCACATCATATGGGTGGACCTGGGAGACACAAAGACACACACCATATGGGTGGACCTGGGAGACACACACACACACACACACACAGCCGTCTGTGATTTACATTTAATTCCATAATGGAACTAAATGTCAAGAAACGTTGAAGTTAGATGTCCTCATTTCTAATCCGTTCCTACCAACACAGCGGCCGTCCAAAGCAGAGATAAATGCTTTGCACACTAACCAACAACATGTCACTGCTTGTACTTGTTCCAGAGACCAACCTTGTTCCTCACCTTGTTTTCTCTCAATATGCCCTTATATGGAAGACTGATGATGTCATGGCCATGGCAAACCGTGTTGAGCAACGTCATTCGACATGATGACATCATCAGCAAACAACATCGCATCATCACGATCACGTGATATAAAACACATCGTACGATAAACGCAACGTGATTCAGCGACTCGGACCGACGCATTTACCTTTGACCTCGTTCCAAGGCAGTGACCTTTGACCTCGTACCAACACAGTGACCTTTGACCTCATGCCAACGCAGTGACCTTCCAAATCAGAGAGAAATGCTTCACTGGACGACACACCTGAAAGGAGGACCCGGTAGCGAGGCCCGTTCTGCTGTGGTGGTGGAGAAGGAGCTGTACTGCTTTGGAGGAGACGGTGACGTTCACGTCTTCAACACAGTGTCGTTACGCTGGAGGAAGTTGACCCCAGAGACCAATGGGAGAGGAGGAGGACGCCCCCTAGAGGTTCCCTCCAAGCGTGTCCGCCACACAGCTGTGCTCATCGAAGATACCGTCTACCTCTGGGGAGGGATATGGAGAGAGGAGTATTTCAATGTGCTGAGTGCATTTGATGTCGACGCCCACAGATGGTTCAGACCCAGGGTCTCTGGGACTGTTCCAGAGGGGAGGTGGGGCCACTCAGCCTGTGTGTTGGGGAAGGTCATGTTTATCCATGGAGGATTCACCAAGCTGACTGGAGTCACTAATGACATGTACAAGTTGGACACCAGCACAATGATCTGGTCTTTAATGACCACCAGAGGAACTCCATCTCATACCTCAACACGTCACTCTGCCACCATCATCGGGACAAAGATGTTTGTATTTGGAGGCTATGGGTTGAGACAGTACAACACCACCATCAGAGTGTTTGACACAGAGACCGACCACTGGCTGGACACACCTTCTGCACAGATCCTTCCAGAAGGACGCTACTGTCATTCAGAAGAACGCTGCTGTCATTCAGCCTTTAGCTACAACGGAGAGCTGTACATGTTTGGTGGCAGGAACGGTAACCAGACTAACCAGTACTTCAATGATCTGTGGAAGTTCAGTCCAGAGACCTTCTCCTGGAAGAGGGTTGAGCCCAAGGGGAAAGGCCCGTCTCCGACGTCTAGGATGTGCTGTTGCATGCTGGGAGATCGTATCATCCTCTTTGGAGGAGTCAAAACACCTGATGACCTGTATGTCTTGGACTTAAGTCCTAGTCTGAAGACGTTGTGTAAGCTAGCAGTTATTCAGTACGGTCTGGAGCAGTCTGGACTCCCACACAACATCAGGTGGGAACTGTCTACAAACAGCCAATAGCAACTGGCAGCCATGACTACCAAACAGCCAATAGGACCTGGCAGCCATGACTAGCAACAGCCAATAGGAACTGGCAGCCAAGACTACCAAACAGCCAATAGGAACTGGCAGCCATGACTACCAAACAGCCAATAGGAACTGGCAGCCATGACTACCAAACAGCCAATAGGATCTGGCAGCCATGACCTGCACCAACAGCCAATAGGATCTAGCAGCCATTTGGTGTCTGCGTTTACCCCATTGATGTATGATGATGTATGACCATAAGAGTTCCCCTCACTTCACAAAAGTGTGATTTTTTTGAGGGGCTCCTATATCCCCACACGTTAATATTTGCCATTGACAATGAAAGGATAAATTAGGTCAATGTCGGCCAAACGTGACGTGAACTAATAACTGTCCAATGAATGGACAGTTTTGAGTGTTCGTGGAAACACAAAAATCGGTGGAAAAAGACGAGGACGCAAATTCTGATTGGCCGGAATGAGGTGATGCACGACGATAAGAGCGCCCCTCACTTCACATGGGTGTGATTTTTTTTTGAGGGGTGCTATTCCCTCCCTCCTATGTGGCCAGCTTCGTGTGTTCGTACCACGGAAATGATCCGATTGGCCAAACAGGGAATGTGAAGAGTCTGCCTGTGCTATTACCTCAGTCTGACCTGAGATCAGATTCTACAAATGTTCTTCTACATCCTGTCAGTCGTTCTTCCATTTTTTTCAAAAATAGCAGACCTATACAAGCTCGTATAGCGCGCCACTCGCTATTAAAATTGCAGTTAATCTTGTTATGTGCAACCTTTTTCCGGGAGGAATATTTTGTGCCCAAACACAAACAGTTCTTTAGAGAATACTTCCCCCCCAGCCCCTGAAACCAATGAGTCAACCTGTTCAATAAGTCCCTCAGCCTTGAACGCTGGATAAACAGACGGGCCACCGTTTCAGTCTGTGAACCAAACAGGCATCCCTCCACAATGCTAGGGCCCAGCTGACAGAGAGAGAGAGAGAGACAGAGAGACATTGTGAAATACAACAGAGGTTCACAGCCTGTGGTAGATAGATGGTGTTGAAGTGCCTGATTCAAATGTTGTGTCTTCCTCTGTAATGTATTTTTGTTGTCATTGATGTTTTATGTGTGGCTGTATAGCTGGGGTGATGTTTTATGTGTGGCTGTATAGCTGGGGTGATGTTTTATGTGTGGCTGTATAGCTGGGGTGATGTTTTATGTGTGGCTGTATAGCTGGGGTGATGTTTTATGTGTGGCTGTATAGCTGGGGTGGTGTTTTATGTGTGGCTGTATAGCTGGGGTGATGTTTTATGTGTGGCTGTATAGCTGGGGTGGTGTTTTATGTGTGGCTGTATAGCTGGGGTGATGTTTTATGTGTGGCTGTATAGCTGGGGTGATGTTTTATGTGTGGCTGTGTAGCTGGGGTGATGTTTTATGTGTGGCTGTAGCTGGGGTGATGTTTTATGTGTGGCTGTATAGCTGGGGTGATGTTTTATGTGTGGCTGTATAGCTGGGGTGATGTTTTATGTGTGGCTGTATAGCTGGGGTGATGTTTTATGTGTGGCTGTATAGCTGGGGTGGTGTTTTATGTGTGGCTGTATAGCTGGGGTGATGTTTTATGTGTGGCTGTGTAGCTGGGGTGATGTTTTATGTGTGGCTGTAGCTGGGGTGATGTTTTATGTGTGGCTGTATAGCTGGGGTGATGTTTTATGTGTGGCTGTATAGCAGGGGTGATGTTTTATGTGTGGCTGTATAGCTGGGGTGATGTTTTATGTGTGGCTGTATAGCTGGGGTGATGTTTTATGTGTGGCTGTATAGCTGGGGTGATGTTTTATGTGTGGCTGTGTAGCTGGGGTGATGTTTTATGTGTGGCTGTAGCTGGGGTGATGTTTTATGTGTGGCTGTATAGCTGGGGTGATGTTTTATGTGTGGCTGTATAGCTGGGGTGATGTTTTATGTGTGGCTGTATAGCTGGGGTGATGTTTTATGTGTGGCTGTGTAGCTGGGGTGATGTTTTATGTGTGGCTGTAGCTGGGGTGATGTTTTATGTGTGGCTGTATAGCTGGGGTGATGTTTTATGTGTGGCTGTATAGCTGGGGTGATGTTTTATGTGTGGCTGTATAGCTGGGGTGATGTTTTATGTGTGGCTGTATAGCTGGGGTGATGTTTTATGTGTGGCTGTAGCTGGGGTGATGTTTTATGTGTGGCTGTATAGCTGGGGTGATGTTTTATGTGTGGCTGTATAGCTGGGGTGATGTTTTATGTGTGGCTGTATAGCTGGGGTGATGTTTTATGTGTGGCTGTATAGCTGGGGTGATGTTTTATGTGTGGCTGTATAGCTGGGGTGATGTTTTATGTGTGGCTGTATAGCTGGGGTGATGTTTTATGTGTGGCTGTATAGCTGGGGTGATGTTTTATGTGTGGCTGTATAGCTGGGGTGATGTTTTATGTGTGGCTGTATAGCTGGGGTGATGTTTTATGTGTGGCTGTATAGCTGGGGTGATGTTTTATGTGTGGCTGTATAGCTGGGGTGATGTTTTATGTGTGGCTGTAGCTGGGGTGATGTTTTATGTGTGGCTGTATAGCTGGGGTGATGTTTTATGTGTGGCTGTAGCTGGGGTGATGTTTTATGTGTGGCTGTAGCTGGGGTGATGTTTTATGTGTGGCTGTAGCTGGGGTGATGTTTTATGTGTGGCTGTATAGCTGGGGTGATGTTTTATGTGTGGCTGTAGCTGGGGTGATGTTTTATGTGTGGCTGTAGCTGGGGTGATGTTTTATGTGTGGCTGTATAGCTGGGGTGATGTTTTATGTGTGGCTGTATAGCTGGGGTGATGTTTTATGTGTGGCTGTATAGCTGGGGTGATGTTTTATGTGTGGCTGTATAGCTGGGGTGATGTTCTATGTGTGGCTGTAGCTGGGGTGATGTTTTATGTGTGGCTGTATAGCTGGGGTGAAAGCCCAAGACAAATGTCCCTTGTGGACAATAAAGTTTACCTTGACCTTGACCTTGAACCCAGCCGGGTGCCGAAAAAAGCCGATCTACAAGTTTATAGATCGGCTTTTTTCAGAGTTATTTTCAGAGCTATTTTCAGAGCTATTTTCAGAGCTATTTTCAGAGCTATTTTCAGAGTTATTTTCAGAGCTATTTTCAGAGTTATTTTCAGAGTTATTTTCAGAGCTATTTTCAGAGTTATTTTCAGAGTTATTTTCAGAGTTATTTTCAGAGTTATTTTCAGAGCTATTTTCAGAGTTATTTTCAGAGCTATTTTCAGAGTTATTTTCAGAGCTATTTTCAGAGCTATTTTCAGAACACCCGAGCGCAAACCAAACATAACATATTTTTTTATTTTGTTTCAGTCAGTGAAAAAAAAGAAAAAAAGGCATAGTTGACGATCACTTTAGTGGAGGAAGTAAACCCTGGCAGAAAGCTCTGTCCTCCAAGAATGCGTGTGGAAAACCCCCCTCCTCCCCCCCCCCCACCCCCACCCCGTGTGGAAAATCCCCCCTCCCCCTCCCCATCCCCCCCCCCCACCGAGCCATAGAGTAAGACAAGAGTTACGAGACTTCTATTGGCGAGAACTGTGACAAAGATCTGGACGGACCGGAAGGTTGGCAGGAATGCACTGGACTCACTCAGGGGGCAACAGCCTATAGCTTTAATGATCTTAAATCCCTTTATTTTAGATCGTTTTTTTTTTGTTTGTTAATAGTACAACATAAATATTACATATACTTTATAGTTGCTACTGTACAATATACTTTAAAACAGTCGTCATGTTGCACACGTGACTAAAATAGCTGATATTTGCGCCTCCCCCTAATTCCATCGTTCCTTTCCCAACATCTGTTGAGACGTTTAAGACCAGAGGAATATCACAGGGGGTTTAGCGGCTAAACGCACCCTGGTCCCACAGAGAGAGAGAGAGAGAGAGAGAGAGAGAGAGATATTAAAAACTCAAAATAATGCATGCAGAGCGGAACTTGGCCAATCCCCTCTCCTAATTAACATCCAGAAAAGAGCATTCAAATTCCATAAGCACCTTCAAAATAGTGACCCCACCTCCTACCTAACCTGACGCTGCCAGATCCAAAAAGCTTGCTACACAAATTTGTTTCACAGCTTATTTGGATCTGGGATCGCGGAAGCAAATTCGATGACGGGGCTGTTCCTTTTTTTCAAGATACATGGTAGATGATTGGATGGGAGCGTCTGTCTATCACCGTGTGGGCGTGCAAACACAACCAATCATATCGACGTGTCTATATACCGTCACATCCGCATCCCGCCTTTAGCTCACGCTGATTGGTTCGGTACGAAGCAGATCTGACTCAGGGCTCAACTCCGTCAGAGATCCCAGATGAGTGTTGTGTTGGGGAATATGTTTCCGCAATACCGCCCTCATCTGGCAGTGTCAGGTTACCTCCTACCATCACCAGGCCTTAAAACATGAGTAGGAGTCCCCTCAGTCAGATGGTCCTGAGTCTTACCCCCACCACCCCCTCCCCTGACTAAAACAACCTCAGTCAGATGGTCCTGAGTCTTACCCCCACCACCCCCTCCCCTGACTAAAACAACCTCAGTCAGATGGTCCTGAGTCTTACCCCCACCACCCCCCTCCCCTGACTAAAACAACCTCAGTCAGATGGTCCTGAGTCTTACCCCCACCACCCCCTCCCCTGACTAAAACAACCTCAGTCAGATGGTCCTGAGTCTTACCCCCACCACCCCCTCCCCTGACTAAAACAACCTCAGTCAGATGGTCCTGAGTCTTACCCCCACCACCCCCTCCCCTGACTAAAACAACCTCAGTCAGATGGTCCTGAGTCTTACCCCCACCACCCCCTCCCCTGACTAAAACAACCTCAGTCAGATGGTCCTGAGTCTTACCCCCACCACCCCCTCCCCTGACTAAAACAACCTCCACTAACCACATTATCAAAATGCAACAAGAACATTATATCACACAACAAAAACCCAAAGTAAATTAGAATGCTATTTGGCCCTCAAGGCCTCAACCGAGAATACACAGTGGCAAACTACCTGACCACTGTTACTGATCCAACACTGAGGAAGATGTTGACTATGTACAGACTCAATAGAAACAGATGTTGACTATGTACAGACTCAATAGAAACAGGCAGACACAGACAGAACTGACACAGACACACAGACACAGACAGAACTGGCTGCCTAGAGAAGACAGACTGTGTTCACTCTGCTCTCAAGGGGAGGTGGAGACGGAACTACACTTTCTGTTACAATGCGACAAGTATAAAGACATCAGAGAATCATTTCCCTTCCCTAAATTTAAAGAATAATTATAAAGAATTTGAATCCACCATTAATAACTCATCACTCCAATATGTTCTGGGAGAACAGTCCAAATGCACAGTTTTGGCAGCAAAATACGTGTGGAGTTGTCATCAACTGAGGGACAGACAGTGGACAGTAGAGACAGGTATATCTGTCTGAACAACAGGGTCATTAAGTTGCCGTTATGTTTAAGTTTGTTAATTTATTTTCATTGTTACTGTATTGCTTGTTGTTCATTATTGTTGGGGTTTTTGTTGACTTTTGTTTTGTTGTATGCACGTTTATTTATCATGCCAATAAAGTATTTTGAAATTGAGAGAGAGAGAGAATGGGGGTCCCTGGCATATGTGGGGTTGCCATGGCAATCAATTGTAATGCTCACTGCTGATGTTTTTGTCAACTACTTCGAGAAGAAGGTTGATGATATCAGCAGCTCCTTTCCTCCCCTCCCACATAAAGTGGCATCTGACTCAACCAACACTAACCCCAACATACCATGCATGTCCTCCTTCTCTCCTCTTTCCCCAGACGAGGTTCTACAACTAGTGACATCCTCTAGACCTACCACTTGTCCTCTTGACCCTGTCCCGTCTCCAATCTTCCAGACCATCGCACCTGATCTGCTCCCCTTCATCACCTCCATCATCAACACCTCAGTAACCTCAGGCTGCGTCCCATCTGCCCTCAAGTCAGCCAGAGTAACACCACTCCTCAAGAAACCAACTCTTGAGCCCTCAGATGTCAAGAACTACAGACCGGTATCACTCCTTTCATTTATTTCTAAAACCATTGAACGTGTTGTCTCCAACCAGCTCTCTCTCCATCTCGCACAGAACAACCTGCTGGATCCCAACCAGTCCGGATTCAAGAAGGCCCACTCCACAGAAACTGCCCTGCTGGCAGTCACAGAAGCACTACATGCTGCCCAAGCTGCTTCCCACTCTGCAGTACTGATCCTCCTAGACCTATCGGCAGCATTTGACACAGTGAACCACCAGCTGCTCCTAGACACCCTAGCGGATCTAGGCATCGGAGGAACGGCACTAAAGTGGTTGTCCTCCTACCTCACCGACCGGACCTACCAGGTTTCCTGGAAAGGTCTGTTATCATCCCCCCGAACCCTCCAAACTGGGGTCCCACAGGGATCTGTACTTGGTCCCCTCCTTTTCTCACTGTACACTAAATCCCTTGGCACTATCATCTCTGCTCACAATATATCCTATCACTGCTACGCCGATGACACACAACTGTTTCTATCCTTCCCCCCCTCTGCCACTCAGGTGGAAGAGCGTATCACCGCATGCCTGGCTGACATCTCACAGTGGATGTCCTCCAACCACCTCAAACTGAACCCAGACAAGACTGAGCTTCTCTTCTTCCCAGCTAAGTCCTGCCCTATGCGGGAACTAACTATTTCCGTAGACAACGCCCTGGTAACGTCTGTCCCGACAGCCAGGAATCTTGGTGTTGTCCTGGACAGTCAGCTCTCGTTCAAAACTCACATCACAGCTGTCACTCGATCCTGTAGGTTCACACTCTATAACATACGACGAATTAGACCGTTCCTCACCCAGGAATCAGCCCAGCTCCTAATCCAGACAACAGTCTTGTCAAAACTCGACTAAACTCCCTCCTTACTGGCCTACCAGCATGTGCACTCTCCAGCTGATCCAAAATGCCGCAGCTCGCTTGGTCTTCAACCAGCCAAAATTCTCACATGTCTCCCCCCTGCTCCGCTCCCTCCACTGGCTCCCGGTCGCTGCCCGCACAGAATACAAAACTCTGATGCTGGCATTCAAAGCAACCAAAGGTATGGCTCCCCCATATCTTGCAAGTATGATCGAACCCTACAAACCCTCCCGCTCACTCAGATCAGCCAACGCAGGGAAGCTGGAAGTACCCTCACTAAAAACGCCGGGACAACGCTCCACACGTCCCAAACTCTTCTCCCTTCTGGCTCCAAAACTGTGGAATGCACTTCCCATTGCAGTCAGAACTGCAGCATCACTCCCAATCTTCCGCCGTAGTTTGAAAACCCACCTTTTCAGACTCCATCATGGCCCATAGCACTTACCCCACCCCCTTAGATAGCAATTCTGTAGACTTAGATAGCATTTGATACAGACTTATAGCATGTTATGTAAACAGCATAAGTGCATTGTATGTAGTCATAGCACGTCATAGTACATAATGTATAGCATAGTAGTATAGATGTATAGCTTATATGTATAGTTTCATTATAGATATTCCACTGTTACTTTCTTAGCTTACACATGTTTCATGATAAATGTTTTTATGTGATGTATTCCCATGCTTTTTGTTCTTGCTTAATGTAAGTCGCTCTGGATTAAGAGCGTCTGCTAAATGCCTAAATTGTAAATTGTAATTGGCTGCGGTAGAGGCTGGTAATTAATTGCACAGGTGAGAGGAGTGCTCCTAAGTATAGGCCCACTGGCAGAGCAAGGACATAGAGCCTTTTGTGGCATTTCTGGAGAGCCTGTGCATTACAACCGCACACACACACACACACACACACACACACACACACACACACACACACACACACACACACACACACACACACACACACACACACACACACACACACACACACACACACACACACACACACACACACACACACACACACACACACACACAGAGAGAGACGTGGCGCATTTATAGCAGGAGGATTGTGAAATGGGACAAATGATTGGACAAGACATACTTGTAACATTGTTTCTACATTGTGGACTAAAATATATCACACACACACACACACACACACACTACAGGGGGGTGGGGGGGGATAGAGGGCTTTTCTTCAAAGCCATGAAAGAGTCCATTATTTTGGTAGCAGAACAAAGCCTGCATGTTCTTTAAATTGTTTTGTTCTTTCCTCCTCGAGAGGATCAATCATGAGGGACACAGGGAGGGGGGGGGGATCAGAGGGGGGGAGGGGTGGGGGGGATCAGAACAACGTTGGGGGGGGGGGGGGGGGTTCAGAGGGGGGGGGGGGGAGCATGGCGAGCGGATTTCACTTGTTGCACAAGAACAAGTCCTTAAGCCGCTCCGCGATGCGGAGGGCAGGTCACATGATGGTGTCGTTAGAGCGTTTTGGCTCGGGGTGGCGTGAGGTGAGTGTGTGTGTGTGTGTGAGTGCGTGTGCGTGAGTGCGCGTGCGTGTGTGTGTGTGTGTGTGGGAGACGTAAGGCCATTGTTTTGTTGGGATCACACAAATCGGCCTCCACCCCCCCCTCCCCTCCCCCTCCACCCCCCCCCCCTCCCCCTCTGAGCTGGACGCAGCGAGCGGTCGGTGTCACCCAGCCCGAACTGACTGACCTCTGACCCCCTGCCTCCTCTGGACGGCCGCGGCACACAGCGCCACGTGTGGCACGGACACGTGTGTGCGCGTGCGTGTGTGTGTGTGTGTGTGCATGGGGCACAAGTGGTGTGGAACAAGTGCTCAGATGTTCTTCCTCAACCGAACCACTGAAAGCAGGGGGGGTTCTCAACCCTCTTTGGCCCACAGGTAGGTACCCTAACTCTCTCCTCATAAATTCCTTCCCGGGAGAAGTTTTTGACCGTTTTTTTGAACGAGGTCAAGTTTAGGGTCAGACCAGCAGTGGAAATAAAGTCCGGTACAAAAGCACAAAAGTATAAAAATAGATTTTGAGACAATGGTTTGACATTAGAGACAGTTAAGAGAACCACTGACATCATAGAAACATGAGGTTAAGAGAACCACTGACATTAAGAAACATGAGGTTAAGAGAACCACTGACATTATAGAGACATGAGGTTAAGAGAACCACTGACATCATAGAAACATGAGGTTAAGAGAACCACTGACATCATAGAAACATGAGGTTAAGAGAACCACTGACATTATAGAAACATGAGGTTAAGAGAACTACTGACATTATAGAAACATGAGGTTAAGAGAACCACTGACATTATAGAAACATGAGGTTAAGAGAACCACTGACACTATAGAAACATGAGGTTAAGAGAACCACTGACATTATAGAAACATGAGGTTAAGAGAACCACTGACATTATAGAAACATGAGGTTAAGAGAACCACTGACATTATAGAAACATGAGGTTAAGAGAACCACTGACATTATAGAAACATGAGGTTAAGAGAACCACTGACAGTATAGAAACATGAGGTTAAGAGAACCACTGACATTATAGAAACATGAGGTTAAGAGAACCACTGACAGTATAGAAACATGAGGTTAAGAGAACCACTGACATTAGAAACATGAGGTTAAGAGAACCACTGACATTAGAAACATGAGGTTAAGAGAACCACTGACAGTATAGAAACATGAGGTTAAGAGAACCACTGGCATTATAGAAACATGAGGTTAAGAGAACCACTGACATTATAGAAACATGAGGTTAAGAGAACCACTGACATTATAGAAACATGAGGTTAAGAGAACCACTGACACTATAGAAACATGAGGTTAAGAGAACCACTGACATTATAGAAACATGAGGTTAAGAGAACCACTGACATTATAGAAACATGAGGTTAAGAGAACCACTGACATTATAGAAACATGAGGTTAAGAGAACCACTGACACTATAGAAACATGAGGTTAAGAGAACCACTGACATTATAGAAACATGAGGTTAAGAGAACCACTGACATTATAGAAACATGAGGTTAAGAGAACCACTGACATTATAGAAACATGAGGTCAAGAGAACCACTGACATTATAGAAACATGAGGTTAAGAGAACCACTGACACTATAGAAACATGAGGTTAAGAGAACCACTGACATTATAGAAACATGAGATTAAGAGAACCACTGACACTATAGAAACATGAGGTTAAGAGAACCACTGACATTATAGAAACATGAGGTTAAGAGAACCACTGACATTATAGAAACATGAGGTTAAGAGAACCACTGACATTATAGAAACATGAGGTTAAGAGAACCACTGACATTATAGAAACATGAGGTTAAGAGAACCACTGACATTATAGAAACATGGGGTTAAGAGAACCACTGACACTATAGAAACATGAGGTTAAGAGAACCACTGACATTATAGAAACATGAGGTTAAGAGAACCACTGACATTATAGAAACACGAGGTTAAGAGAACCACTGACACTATAGAAACATGAGGTTAAGAGAACCACTGACATTATAGAAACATGAGGTTAAGAGAACCACTGACATTATAGAAACATGAGGTTAAGAGAACCACTGACATTATAGAAACATGAGGTTAAGAGAACCACTGACATAGAAACATGAGGTTAAGAGAACCACTGACATTATAGAAACATGAGGTTAAGAGAACCACTGACATTATAGAAACATGAGGTTAAGAGAACCACTGACATTATAGAAACATGAGGTTAAGAGAACCACTGACATTATAGAAACATGAGGTTAAGAGAACTACTGACATTATAGAAACATGAGGTTAAGAGAACCACTGACATTAGAAACATGAGGTTAAGAGAACCACTGACATTATAGAAACATGAGGTTAAGAGAACCACTGACATTATAGAAACATGAGGTTAAGAGAACTACTGACATTATAGAAACATGAGGTTAAGAGAACCACTGACATTAGAAACATGAGGTTAAGAGAACCACTGACATTATAGAAACATGAGGTTAAGAGAACCACTGACATTATAGAAACATGAGGTTAAGAGAACCACTGACATTATAGAAACATGAGGTTAAGAGAACCACTGACATTATAGAAACATGAGGTTAAGAGAACCACTGACATCATAGAAACATGAGGTTAAGAGAACCACTGACATTAGAGAAACATGAGGTTAAGAGAACCACTGACATTATAGAAACATGAGGTTAAGAGAACCACTGACATTATAGAAACATGAGGTTAAGAGAACCACTGACATTATAGAAACATGAGGTTAAGAGAACCACTGACATTATAGAAACATGAGGTTAAGAGAACCACTGACACTATATAAACATGAGGTTAAGAGAACCACTGACATTATAGAAACATGAGGTTAAGAGAACCACTGACATTATAGAAACATGAGGTTAAGAGAACCACTGACACTATAGAAACATGAGGTTAA
Source organism: Protomyctophum bolini (assembly GCF_963924005.1). Lineage (NCBI taxonomy): Eukaryota > Metazoa > Chordata > Actinopteri > Myctophiformes > Myctophidae > Protomyctophum > Protomyctophum bolini. The sequence goes on along the minus strand of NC_137881.1, from coordinate 1,987,555 downwards.
GAGAACTACTGACATTATAGAAACATGAGGTTAAGAGAACCACTGACATTAGAAACATGAGGTTAAGAGAACCACTGACATTATAGAAACATGAGGTTAAGAGAACCACTGACATTATAGAAACATGAGGTTAAGAGAACCACTGACATTATAGAAACATGAGGTTAAGAGAACCACTGACATTATAGAAACATGAGGTTAAGAGAACCACTGACATTATAGAAACATGAGGTTAAGAGAACCACTGACATTATAGAAACATGAGGTTAAGAGAACCACTGACATTATAGAAACATGAGGTTAAGAGAACCACTGACATTATAGAAACATGGGGTTAAGAGAACCACTGACATTATAGAAACATGAGGTTAAGAGAACCACTGACATTATAGAAACATGAGGTTAAGAGAACCACTGACACTATAGAAACATGAGGTTAAGAGAACCACTGACATTATAGAAACATGAGGTTAAGAGAACCACTGACATTATAGAAACATGAGGTTAAGAGAACCACTGACATTATAGAAACATGAGGTTAAGAGAACCACTGACATTATAGAAACATGAGGTTAAGAGAACCACTGACACTATAGAAACATGAGGTTAAGAGAACCACTGACATTATAAACATGAGGTTAAGAGAACAACTGACATTATAGAACCACTGACATTATAGAAACATGAGGTTAAGAGAACCACTGACATTATAGAAACATGAGGTTAAGAGAACCACTGACATCATAGAAACATGAGGTTAAGAGAACCACTGACATTATAGAAACATGAGGTTAAGAGAACCACTGACATTATAGAAACATGAGGTTAAGAGAACCACTGACATTATAGAAACATGAGGTTAAGAGAACCACTGACATTATAGAAACATGAGGTTAAGAGAACCACTGACATTATAGAAACATGAGGTTAAGAGAACCACTGACATTATAGAAACATGAGGTTAAGAGAACCACTGACATTATAGAAACATGAGGTTAAGAGAACCACTGACATTATAGAAACATGAGGTTAAGAGAACCACTGACATTATAGAAACATGAGGTTAAGAGAACCACTGACATTATAGAAACATGAGGTTAAGAGAACCACTGACACTATAGAAACATGAGGTTAAGAGAACCACTGACATTATAGAAACATGAGGTTTTTCCAGAAGACATTCGGCTCATCTGCGCGCTATGAGCTTGTAGATCTGCTATTTTTGAAGAAATCGAAGAACAACTGACATAGAAGACATTTTTTTAAACTGATCTCAGGTCAGAAAGGGTTAAAAACACCCAAAGGGGGGTTGGGACTAAAACAAGGCTGTGGGTGATTTTCCATCCCCTGTGAGCGAGGGGAGCGTCCACCTCTCTGAGGCCTCTCCATGTCTTGCTGCTGCTGCTCTAGACAACACTGTGTGCCTTTCAGCCCAAAACAGAACAACAAACACCAACACACTAAACACAATGACAACAAAGCCTCTTCCCTTCCCAAGGCCTGGAGAGAGAGAGAGAGAGAGAGAGAGAGAGAAAGAGAGAGTGAGAGAGAGGCCTGACCCATTAAAAACTTCTGAGTCTATTCTTCAAAAAAAGCAGATCTACAAGCTCGTAGCGCGCCACTCGGTGGCGCGCTATATGAGCTTGTAGATCTGCTATTTTTCAACAGCTAAAACACCAAAAGGGGTTCCCGCCCAAAATAGGCCCAACATGACGTAACGATATCATCCTGACTATAAAACAATACTACAACATGACGTAACCATATCATCCTGATGACTACAAAACAATACTACAACATGACGTAACCATATCATCCTGATGACTACAAAACAATACTACAACATGACGTAACGCTATCATCCTGATGACTACAAAACAATACTACAACATGACGTACAATATCATCCTGATGACTACAAAACAATACTACAACATGACGTAACTATATCATCCTGTCGACTACAAAACAATACTACAACATGACGTAACTATATCATCCTGTCGACTACAAAACAATACTACAACATGACGTAACGATATCATCCTGATGACTACAAAACAATACTACAACATGACGTAACGATATCATCCTGATGACTACAAAACAATACTACAACATGACGTAACGATATCATCCTGATGACTACAAAACAATACTACAACATGACGTAGCGATATCATCCTGATGACTACAAAACAATACTACAACATGACGTAACCATATCATCCTGATGACTACAAAACAATACTACAACATGACGTAACCATATCATCCTGATGACTACAAAACAATACTACAACATGACGTAACGATATCATCCTGATGACTACAAAACAATACTACAACATGACGTAACCATATCATCCTGATGACTACAAAACAATACTACAACATGACGTAACCATATCATCCTGATGACTACAAAACAATACTACAACATGACGTAACCATATCATCCTGATGACTACAAAACAATACTACAACATGACGTAACCATATCATCCTGATGACTACAAAACAATACTACAACATGACGTAACGATATCATCCTGATGACTACAAAACAATACTACAACATGACGTAACCATATCATCCTGATGACTACAAAACAATACTACAACATGACGTAACGATATCATCCTGATGACTACAAAACAATACTACAACATGACGTAACCATATCATCCTGATGACTACAAAACAATACTACAACATGACGTAACCATATCATCCTGATGACTACAAAACAATACTACAACATGACGTAACGATATCATCCTGATGACTACAAAACAATACTACAACATGACGTAACCATATCATCCTGATGACTACAAAACAATACTACAACATGACGTAACGATATCATCCTGATGACTACAAAACAATACTACAACATGACGTAACCATATCATCCTGATGACTACAAAACAATACTACAACATGACGTAACCATATCATCCTGTCGACTACAAAACAATACTACAACATGACGTAACGATATCATCCTGATGACTACAAAACAATACTACAACATGACGTAACCATATCATCCTGATGACTACAAAACAATACTACTACATGACGTAACCATATCATCCTGATGACTACAAAACAATACTACAACATGACGTAACGATATCATCCTGATGACTACAAAACAATGACTACAACATGACGTAACGATATCATCCTGATGACTACAAAACAATACTACAACATGACGTAACGATATCATCCTGATGACTACAAAACAATACTACAACATGACGTAACGATATCATCCTGACTATAAAACAATACTACAACATGACGTAACGATATCATCCTGATGACTACAAAACAATACTACAACATGACGTAACCATATCATCCTGATGACTACAAAACAATACTACAACATGACGTAACCATATCATCCTGATGACTACAAAACAATACTACAACATGACGTAACCAGGCTTTCCTCCGAGGTGGTGGAAAGCCTGGTGAGGAGAGCAATAGTGTTCTCACTAAATGACCACTCTAGACTGACTGACTGTGTGTGTGTGTGTGTGTGTGTGTGTGTGTGTGTGTGTGTGTGTGTGTGTGTGTGTGTGTGTGTGTGTGTGTGTGTGTGTGTGTGTGTGTGTGTGTGTGTGTGCGCGTGCGTGCGTGCATGCCCGTGCGTGTACATGTGCACACACAGACAGAGGATGTTATTGTAACGCAGATCTCCAGTCCAGTCGATCTTGTCTCTCACAAACACAAACCTCGGTTTGTTTGACAAATAAATGTAGCCTCTCTTGCTTTATTGACTCAGGCTGCGGCCGAGATAATTTTAATACCGTGACCTTTCAAATACCCGGACGCACAAAAAAAAGGCCATTTCTGGCTGGAAGCGCCGGTCAATGAAACAGTATTTTATTCCCGGAGCAGACCGGTGTGGTTTTTGGCAGCACATTTTGATCGTAGTCATTAGTCTCTCGATTAGTTTTCATTTCGTTTTAGTCACATTTGTTAGTGTTAGTCTCGTTTTAGTCGACTAAATATCATAGGATTTTAGTCGACTAAAATATACAGTTGATTTAGTCGACTAAAATGTGTTTTGGTGGTGCCTTGATGCCGTCGTAGTGACTGTTTTTACACTTGCTGAAAATAGCCGATCTACAAGCGCTGCGACGCGTTGTGGGCTTGTAGATCGGCTATGTTCAGCATGCAACCAAGTGTAAAATGACTTATACTGGATCTCTCGTCCACTAGGTCCCTTCCTGACATTTTAGTCTAGTTTTTATTTGTTGACGAAATTGTCAGTATATTCATTTAGTTTCCATTTAGTTTTCGTCAGTGGAAAAAGGTGTAGTCGACGGACATTTTTCGTCTTAGTTTTAAGTCGACGAAAACAACCCGGTGTCTCCAGAGGTCTCAGGGTGTAAAACAACAGCGTGTCTCCAGAGGTCTCAGGGTGTAAAACAACCCTGTGTCTCCAGAGGTCTCAGGGTGTAAAACAACCCGGTGTCTCCAGAGGTCTCAGGGTGTAAAACAACCCAGTGTCTCCAGAGGTCTCAGGGTGTAAAACAACCCAGTGTCTCCAGAGGTCTCAGGGTGTAAAACAACCCGGTGTCTCCAGAGGTCTCAGGGTGTAAAACAACCCAGTGTCTCCAGAGGTCTCAGGGTGCAAAACAACCCAGTGTCTCCAGAGGTCTCAGGGTGTAAAACAACCCTGTGTCTCCAGAGGTCTCAGGGTGTAAAACAACCCAGTGTCTCCAGAGGTCTCAGGGTGTAAAACAACCCAGTGTCTCCAGAGGTCTCAGGGTGTAAAAAAACCCAGTGTCTCCAGAGGTCTCAGGGTGTAAAACAACCCAGTGTCTCCAGAGGTCTCAGGGTGTAAAACAACCCAGTGTCTCCAGAGGTCTCAGGGTGTAAAACAACCCAGTGTCTCCAGAGGTCTCAGGGTGTAAAACAACCCTGTGTCTCCAGAGGTCTCAGGGTGTAAAACAACCCAGTGTCTCCAGAGGTCTCAGGGTGTAAAACAACCCAGTGTCTCCAGAGGTCTCAGGGTGTAAAACAACCCTGTGTCTCCAGAGGTCTCAGGGTGTAAAACAACCCTGTGTCTCCAGAGGTCTCAGGGTGTAAAACAACCCGGTGTCTCCAGAGGTCTCAGGGTGTAAAACAACCCAGTGTCTCCAGAGGTCTCAGGGTGTAAAACAACCCTGTGTCTCCAGAGGTCTCAGGGTGTAAAACAACCCAGTGTCTCCAGAGGTCTCAGGGTGTAAAACAACCCTGTGTCTCCAGAGGTCTCAGGGTGTAAAACAACCCGGTGTCTCCAGAGGTCTCAGGGTGTAAAACAACCCAGTGTCTCCAGAGGTCTCAGGGTGTAAAACAACCCAGTGTCTCCAGAGGTCTCAGGGTGTAAAACAACCCAGTGTCTCCAGAGGTCTCAGGGTGCTGTTTGGCCCGCTGCGGTGCGTCTGTGTTTAGAGAACGGGGTAGAGTTGGATTTAGACCTTTCCCTGCTTTGCTTGTCACATTGCCAGCCCCCCCCCCCCCCCCCCCCCCACACTCCCCCCAAATAGAAAGACCCCCACGATGGAATGTAAATATAGCTGTGGATATGGGGAGGGGAGGGAGGGGAGGGAGGGGAGGTGGGGAGCCTGCTGACACCCACCACCCAGCCACCAGAGCAGCACAGGGTGGTCTGTCTGTCTGTCTGCCTGCCTGTCTGTCTGTCTGCCCGCCCACCCGCGATTCTTCATCCGTTAGTGTATAACATATTGTATAACATATTGTATAACATACTGTATAACATATTGTATAACATATTGTATAACATTTACATAAAAGACAGTCGTGTGAAGTGGTGTTTTCATTGTGATAGACAGATGTAGGAACATTAAAATACTACTATGTATTCTCATCTAATTGATCGATTTGGTCGTCTTTGATTTGAAAATACACACAGCAGCCCACCCATCTGTCCACTAAACCCTGGGTGGCAGGGTGGGGGGGCCACCCATCTGTCCACTAAACCCTGGGTGGCAGGGTGGGGGGCCACCCATCTGTCCACTAAACCCTGGGTGGCAGGGTGGGGGGCCACCCATCTGTCCACTAAACCCTGGGTGGCAGGGTGGGGGGCCACCCATCTGTCCACTAAACCCTGGGTGGCAGGGTGGGGGGGCCACCCATCTGTCCACTAAACCCTGGGTGGCAGGGTGGGGGTGCCACCCATCTGTCCACTAAACCCTGGGTGGCAGGGTGGGGGGGCCACCCATCTGTCCACTAAACCCTGGGTGGCAGGGTGGGGGTGCCACCCATCTGTCCACTAAACCCTGGGTGGCAGGGTGGGGGTGCCACCCATCTGTCCACTAAACCCTGGGTGGCAGGGTGGGGGGGCCACCCATCTGTCCACTAAACCCTGGGTGGCAGGGTGGGGGGGCCACCCATCTGTCCACTAAACCCTGGGTGGCAGGGTGGGGGGGCCACCCATCTGTCCACTAAACCCTGGGTGGCAGGGTGGGGGTGCCACCCATCTGTCCACTAAACCCTGGGTGGCAGGGTGGGGGGGCCACCCATCTGTCCACTAAACCCTGGGTGGCAGGGTGGGGGTGCCACCCATCTGTCCACTAAACCCTGGGTGGCAGGGTGGGGGTGCCACCCATCTGTCCACTAAACCCTGGGTGGCAGGGTGGGGGGGCCACCCATCTGTCCACTAAACCCTGGGTGGCAGGGTGGGGGGGCCACCCATCTGTCCACTAAACCCTGGGTGGCAGGGTGGGGGGGCCACCCATCTGTCCACTAAACCCTGGGTGGCAGGGTGGGGGCCACCCATCTGTCCACTAAACCCTGGGTGGCAGGGTGGGGGCCACCCATCTGTCCACTAAACCCTGGGTGGCAGGGTGGGGGGGCCACCCATCTGTCCACTAAACCCTGGGTGGCAGGGTGGGGGGGCCACCCATCTGTCCACTAAACCCCGGGTGGCAGGATGGAGGGGGGGCAACCCATCTGTCCACTAAACCCTGGGTGGCAGGGTGGGGGTGACACCCATCTGTCCACTAAACCCCGGGTGGCAGGATGGAGGGGGGGCAACCCATCTGTCCACTAAACCCTGGGTGGCAGGGTGGGGGTGACACCCATCTGTCCACTAAACCCCGGGTGGCAGGGTGGGGGTGCCACCCATCTGTCCACTAAACCTGGGTGGCAGGGTGGGGGGGCCACCCATCTGTCCACTAAACCCCGGGTGGCAGGATGGAGGGGGGGCAACCCATCTGTCCACTAAACCCCGGGTGGCAGGGTGGGGGGCCACCCATCTGTCCACTAAACCCCGTGTGGCAGGGTGGGGGCCACCCATCTGTCCACTAAACCCTGGGTGGCAGGGTGGGGGTGCCACCCATCTGTCCACTAAACCCTGGGTGGCAGGGTGGGGGTGCCACCCATCTGTCCACTAAACCCCGGGTGGCAGGGTGGGGGTGCCACCCATCTGTCCACTAAACCCCGGGGGGCAGGGTGGGGGTGCCACCCATCTGTCCACTAAACCCTGTGTGGCAGGGTGGGGGCCACCCATCTGTCCACTAAACCCCGGGTGGCAGGGTGGGGGTGCCACCCATCTGTCCACTAAACCCCGGGTGGCAGGGTGGGGGTGCCACCCATCTGTCCACTAAACCCCGGGGGGCAGGGTGGGGGTGCCACCCATCTGTCCAATAAACCCCCGGTGTCCACTGTCATGACGGACAGGGTGGGGGGGCCACCCATCGGTCCACTAAACCCTGGTGGCAGGGTGGGGGGGCCACCCATCAAACCACGGAGAGCTCCAAAGATTTTGAGTTATTCAGCTTTTTAGTCAGCCTTTATAATGGCAGGTGGACGGCAGGGCAGTTGCGCAATCCGGTCTAGGATCGCTAAAGAAGGAAAGGCCAAGCCAACATAACAATTAAAAAAAAAAGAAATCGGCGATCCGGTTTGATATCAAAACCGCGATTCCTCATGACGGAGCGTTCCGCCAGGAGCAGTTAATGTGTTAACATAATTGCATCACATTGCAACGATTTTATTTAAATACAGTGCGATACAAATAGTATTTTTAAGCGTAGTAATTACTGTCAAGAATCAAACTTTTATTTTGTGTGTCACTGTTTGGTTCTTTTTTTTTTGTTGGTTTCATTTCCTAATATCTGTTGTTGGTAGTCATGGCTGCCAGTTCCCACCTGATGTTGTGTGGGAGTCCAGACTGCTCCAGACCGTACTGAATAACTGCTAGCTTACACAACGTCTTCAGACTAGGACTGAACTCCAAGACATACAGGTCATCAGGTGTTTTGTCTCCTCCAAAGAGGATGATGCGATCTCCCAGCATGCAACAGCACATGTCAGACGTCGGAGACGGGCCTTTCCCCTTGGGCTCGACCCTCTTCCAGGAGAAGGTCTCTGGACTGAACTTCCACAGATCATTGTACTGGTTACCGTTACCGTTCCAGCCACCAAATATGTACAGCTCTCTTTTGTAGCTAAAGGCTGAATGACCGTGGCATCGATCTGGAACAAGCTCTGCAGAAGGCGTGTCCAGCCAGTGGTCGGTCTCTGTGTCAAACACTCTGATGGTGTTGTGCCTCTGACCCCACCCATAGCCTCCAAATACAAACATCTTTGTCCCGATGATGGTTGCAGAGTGTTCTGTAGCAGGAGTTCCTCTGGTGTTGATTAAAGACCAGACCATTGTGCTGGTGTCCAACTTGTACATGTCATCAGTGACTCCAGTCACCAGGATGAATCCTCCATGGATAAACATGACCTTCTCCAACACACAGGCTGAGTGGTGCGTCCTCTCCTCTGGAGCAGCCCCAGAAGCCTTTGGTTTAAACCATGTGTGGGCGTCGACATCAAAGGCATACAGCAGGTTGCAGTACCTGGCTGAGTATGTATTGAACTCCCTCCCTCCACAGATGTAGACAGTATCTTCAATCAGCACAGCTGTGAAGCTGTGACACCGCCGACACATGGAGGGAACAGTTTTCACTGTGGTCAACTCCCTCCAGCGTAAAGTCACTGTGTTGAAGACCTGCACATCAATCAGTCTTCTTCTTTTGTCGTAACTCCTCCTTCTAAAGTAGTACAGCTCATGTCTCACCGCTACAGCAGCACCATGTTCCCTTGGGGATCCTTTCTGATGCAACGTCCAGGAAAACATGTCTTAACTCGACAGTTGACGGTGAACTGAAGTAAAGCTGTTGGTTTCCTGCTCTGTAGAAGAACGAAGAGCTCAATAGAAAAGAAAAGGAGAGCCAATGAAGTACGCTTCTAGATTCTAGAGGTCTTTGAATCTTGGTCGAAAGAGTCTTGAAGATTACAATCTTGAAGATTACAGTCTTGAAGATTACAGTCTTGAAGATTACAGTCTTGAAGATAACAGTCTTGAAGATTACAGTCTTGAAGATTACAGTCTTGAAGATAACAGCCTCGAAGATAACAGTCTTGAAGATAACAGCCTCGAAGATAACAGTCTTGAAGATTACAGTCTTGAAGATAACAGTCTTGAAGATTACAGTCTTGAAGATAACAGTCTTGAAGATAACAGTCTTGAAGATAACAGTCTTGAAGATAACAGTCTTGAAGATTACAGTCTTGAAGATTACAGTCTTGAAGATAACAGCCTCGAAGATAACAGTCTTGAAGATAACAGCCTCGAAGATAACAGTCTTGAAGATTACAGTCTTGAAGATAACAGTCTTGAAGATAACAGTCTTGAAGATAACAGTCTTGAAGATTACAGTTTTGAAGATTACAGTCTTGAAGATTACAGTCTTGTAGAGATCTGTGGTGAAGAGTTGAGTCTTGGAGAAAGTCTGTAGATTATAGAAGCTTTATTCAACGAGACTCTTTCTGAGGCTGCAGTGCTTTTTATCATGCTGGATGGATTGAATCGCGTCATAACGGTGATGTCACATCTAAGTATGACATCAGGGAGCCCATATTTGGGCGTGGCTGAGCTGACCAGCTGGCATCATTTCAGGACCAGGTGAGGTGGATCAGGTATACTGTTAATTAATGCCCCCAAAAAAACACACTAAAACTCTACTAATCTAGAGACTCTTAACCCATGTTAGGCGGGAACCCCTTATGGTGTCAGCATTATGTCATGCTTTAGCTATTGAAAAATAGCAGATCTACAAGCTCGATCTACGAGCTTGTAGATCTGCTATTTTTGAAAAAAAACGAAGAATGACTGACATTTTTAGAATCTGATCTCAGGTCAGAATGGGTTAATCAGACCAGTGTGTGTGTGTCCAGTGGAAACCTGGTATGAATCTGATCTCAGGTGTCAGAATGGGTTAATCAGACCAGTGCGTGTCCAGTGGAAACCTGGTATGAATCTGATCTCAGGTGTCAGAATGGGTCAATCAGACCAGTCTGTGTCCAGTGGAAACCTCGAATGAATCTGATCTCAGGTCAGAATGGGTTAATCAGACCAGTGTGCGTGTCCAGTGGAAACCTGATATGAATCTGATCTCAGGTCTCAGAATGGGTTAATCAGACCAGTGCGTGTCCAGTGGAAACCTGGTATGAATCTGATCTCAGGTCTCAGAATGGGTTAAGAATGCAACAGCTGATTTTATAACACAGCCCTGCGCTTGGCCAGGCAGAGTAACTGTTTTCCACTATTGAACACGTTCTAACCTCCTCCAGCCCTTCAGCGCACAACAGAGTGTAAAAAAAAATGACTTAGTCTAGTTCGACCCAAATGTTCGTCATGAGTTTCAGTCGAGGAAAACCGACCCTGGTTCCCCCTAACGGTGCCTCCCCCTCGCCCCTCCCCTCCTCCACCCCCCTGTCCAAACCCCCCCCCCCCCCTCCCTCCTGTTCCACAACAAGGTCCGCTGAGATTACATAATGGCCGTTTAAAAAGTCTAAACCCCTGACACTCTTTTCCTTGGCAGGACATACTGCAGCATGCTGGCTGCCAGGCTCTCTCTCTCTGGCCCCGCCTCTGGGAGGGGGGAGGAGGGGGGACAGACGGGACACACACAGACGGGGGGGGGGGAGGGGGGACACACACGGACGGGGGACACACCTACCATCATCATTCTATGTCAGTTGCTTCTCAAACTATTTCATGTCAAAAGACCCTCAGAATTATATGTAATTGGCCGCCGACCCGACCCCCCCCCCCCCCCCCCCCACCATCTGAAAATATGTCGTTTGTGACCTGAGATCAGATTCTAAAAATGTTCTTCTACATCCTGACAGTTTTCATTCTGACCTGAGATCAGATTCTAAAAATGTCCTTCTACATCCTGACAGTTTTCTGAAAAAAAGCTATGTTTCTATATATGTCAGTGGTTCTTCAATTTAAAAAAAAAAAAAATAGGAGACCTACAAGCTCGTAGTGCGCCACTCGGTGGCGCGCTATGAGCTTGTAGATCTGCTATTTTTCAATAGCTAAAGCATAAGATAATGCTAACACCCAAAAGGGGTTCCCGCCCCGAAATGGGTTAAAAACATGGCTGTGAAAGAATATATATATATATATATTCAAAGATTTGCACCACATTTAAAAAAAAGCAGATCTACAAGTTCGAGCTACGAGCAAAAGGCACACACGGCTGGTTGGAAAGCCGGTCGAGCTCTATGGAAAATAACACAATGGAAATTCCTTCACGTGAGAATAACTCCAGTTAAGCAGCAGAACATTCCAGTCAAATATTATGATAAAGTGTGCATGGATGTTTTAAAACCCAGCCTCCCAAAAGGAATAATTTACAATTTGCTTTCTTGTTTTAATATACATTTAATCAAGAATAGGCCTATGTGTATATACTGTATTATTTTAATTTAACGTATACATTGTGAAACATTCATTCAGAAATATGTGGAGAATGTGAGTTTTTCCACGTTCTATGCATTCACGCATTCACGCAGAGACAGTCACTAGAGCGGTGTTGCAGAGCACAGAGTCACTAGACCAGGGGTGTCCAACTCAACTTGGGGCGAGGGCCGCATTGGTCAAAAGGTCACTTGATGGGGGCCACAACCAGTTGCGCACGCACGCTCGATGTCTCAGTCAGTCACTGCTATAATCTATCCATCTATCTGTCTATGTATGCTCAGACCCAGCCAGCCAGCCAGCCACACACACACATAGTGCTCAGACCCAGCCAGCCACACACATAGCTCCGTAAGGGAGTGGTCAGTGGTTGCACCACTCAAAAAATCTTCAAAAAACTGAAGAGGCTACTGTAGATTGGAGAACCTGATTTGGACATGATCTGATGCAGGACAATATGTCACTATGACGGAAAGAGAAGATGGGTCTGGCCACATTCATTCACCCCATAATCTCAGTGGAAATTGGGGAATATGTTGACAATAGTCGACAGCTCTGCCGATTAATAATCGATTAATTGAACCCACCCCCCATATTAATCAATATCAGACATCTTATAAGATTTTATATTATGCACATGCCATGGTCACATAACCATTATATGTTGAGTGCATGCTTTGATGGTTACAGTTTTATAATCAGTTTTGATGAGTAAACCTTTGTGGAGATCTTCTCAGTTCTCATTGTATGCTAGTTACTGCCATTCAGGATGGAAAATGAAATCCATTTGGATTTGGGGAGAAGTAGTTTCATAAGGGGCTGGTATGAAGTACTTGATATAAAGAGAACATGTTCAGTTCACTAGTCTACACTCTACTCTCCACCTGCCTTCATTTCATCTAATTGTTTGTCTGGCAGGCACTTAACAAGCGATCGTTAAGTAACATCGTGGTAACAAAGAAGAGAAACAACAAAAAAGTGTTGTAACCTGCCGTTTTTTTCTACTTTCTAATTCTTTGTTTGGCCCGAGAAATTCTGTGTGTTGTCACGATTTGTCAGGACAAGAGTTGGCTTCGTACGGCGCTTAAAAGGTCTTTAAATAAATTAAATAAGAAATGCCTATGAGAGAATGCATTGGGTTTTCATTTCCTGGGTTCCACTCGTTTTTCTGAAAGGGGGGAGGGACTGCGACGCTCTTCTATAGCCTACATTTCGGCCATTTGAAAATAGCCGTATGAATGACTGTATTGCTGTATTTTGGACATCGTTATTTCCAGAAAGTCTTCATTATAAATCCATTCCTTGCGCCGGGAGGACAGATAGACGCGTAACGTTGTTTTGTTCCAGGAGTGCAACGACTAAACAAGGCTAATTGCAGCCTAGGTGGGAACCGTCTGTAAAAGTGGCTTATTACAGACCCGTGGGCAGGGCAGGGGGGGGTCATTTGAGCGTTGCACACTTCCTGTGGGTCCACTCAGGACACGTGGGAACGTTCCAGGAGTCTCGTAAATAAAGGGCACACATGCACGAACGCATGCACGCATGCACGCACACGTGTTTATTTACTTAACCCATTTTGACCTGGGAACGATTCTATAAATGTCTTCTAAATCTTGACAGTTTTCTGAAAAAGCCATGTTTCTATATGTCAGCCGTTCTTCGATTTAAAAAAAAAATAGCAGACCTACAAGCTCGTAGCGCGCCACTCGGTGGCGCGCTACGAGCTTGTAGATCTGCTATTTTTCAATAGCTAAAGCATAACATAATGCTATAACACCAAAAGGTCAAAAAGTAGAAGTACAAACAGTGAAGATGTATTCTGCTGTTTACGTCCTAAAGTGCCGTCTGTCTGTATTCAGGTCTCGTTTGTCCCTTTCATTTAATTTAATTTAATTTAAATCAACAACAGCGTAAACTATAAAAGTTGGCAAATATTATCGTAGCGCGTAGAAAAGTACAATGTGTTTGTCTCTGAGGTTGTAGCGGAGTAATTATAGCAATAACATAAAATCACACCCGTGTGAAGCGAGGGGCGCTCTTATCATCGTACAATCACCATCATGACATCATCTCATACTGGCCAATCAGAATGCCAGCTGTTGCCACAAATGTATACGTTATATTTGGCGGGCATTTGACCCACTTACTCCTTTCATCGTTGATGGCAAATATGAGAGCTTTTGGGACAAGATTTTGTTCTGCTTTTAACTGTGTTTTTGTACTGTTTTTAACCTGTACGGCGACCTTGAGTGCCCTGAAAGGCGCCTTATAAATAAAATGTATTATTATTATTATTATTATTAAGATGACGTACATTGTCAATGGCATTTAATGTTTGAGTTTTGCGGACATTTTACGTCATATTTAGCAGACATTTGACCTACTTTCTCCTTTCATTGACGTGCGGAGACAAAAGCTGCCTACAGGAGGGGCTAGAGACCCTTAAAAATCACACCTGTGTGAAGTGAGAGACACTAAGGGCTATAATATTGCGCCCACCCCCTTACCCCTACTTATTTGCCTTTTTTTTTTTAATAGTTCAAATAGCCGATCTACAAGCTCACACAGCTAAAGTTCAACACATTTTGGGGCGGGCGGGAACCCCTTTTGGTGTTTTAAACATGTTATAAGTTAGCTATTGAAAAATTGCAGATCTACAAGCTCGTAGCGCGCCACCGAGTGCCGCGCTACGAGCTTGTAGGTCTGCTATTTTTTGAAAAATCGTAAAGAAATGTGGCACAAATCTTTGAATATTATATATTCTTTCAAAGTGAATGTTTTTAACTCGGGTCAAAATGGGTTTAAAATAATAGTTAAAGGGATTAAAGGCTGCAGCGAGACAGATGTGTTCCCGTTCCTCACGGGAATAGATTGCAGGAACCACTGAGTCAGGCCTTTAACCCATTCTGACCTGAGATCAGATTCATACCAGGTTTCCACTGGACACACACTGGTCTGATTATAACCCATTCTGACCTGAGATCAGATTCTAAAAAAAAAAGTCAGTCGTTCTTCGATTTTTCAAAAATAGCAGACCTACAAGCTCGTAGCGCGCCACTCGGTGGCGCGCTATGAGCTTGTAGATCTGCTATTTTTCAATAGCTAAACATGATGCTATAACACCAAAATGGGTTCCCGTTCAGAATGGGTTAATATACTGTAAATACTGTCCATGACTCACAGAGTCTACAAGCTACAGCCTTTACTGTACCATAATACTAAATACTGTACATGATCCACGGAGCCTTTGCTGAATCACTACAGGATATGATGATGCACTTCAATGCTTATACTGTGTCATGTTCATTATGTCATATTTATTTATTTACACCATATCATGCCTTAAAAAAAGACAGATCTTTCTCTCTCTCATCCCTCCTGGGAACAAAGCACTGCATTGTGGGAGGACACATGTGTGCATGCACCATGCATGCACGCGCACGCGCACACACACACACACACACACACGCACACACACGGAAAAACAGCTGCAGTGGACAATAAAATAAAAACATTCATTAGAAGGACAATATCAGCCACCAGAAGCAGAGATGTGTGTTTTCAACCAGTCTAACGTTCACTAGAAGGACAATATCAGTCACCATAAAGCAGAGACGTGTGTTTTCAACCAGTCTAACGTTCACTAGAAGGACAATATCAGTCACCATAAAGCAGAGACGTGTGTTTTCAACCAGTCTAACGTTCACTAGAAGGACAATATCAGCCACCAGAAGCAGAGACGTGTGTTTTCAACCAGTCTAACGTTCATTAGAAGGACAATATCAGCCACCAGAAGCAGAGACGTGTGTTTTCTAACTAAATATTGAGTGTTTTATGCTGAAACACCACTTTAACACAGTCTACACAGCTGGGTAAAATTAACCTTTTTATTAAATAAAATAAGTTATTGGAGGAGAGGAGAGGAGAGGAGAGGAGAGGAGAGGAGAGGAGAGGAGAGGAGAGGAGAGGAGGTTGTGTGGAAACAGCAGGTTTCTCCATTGCACTAAAGGCTCAGTCTCTCTCTAATGAGTTCCAGACCTCCGTTCCTCTCCTCTCAACTCTCTGCCCTCCTCGTCTGGTCTGGCCACAGAGCTTCTGGTCTGGACTAGTCTAGACTAGACTAGACTAGACTAGTCTAGAGCAGAGCCTCAGAGCTTGTGGAAACACCGGACGCACCAATCCTAGAGTCTCCCTTTAACCCCACAGAGGGTTGTATAGAAACCCCAACCAGTGCAGGTCTGTTTTTAGTTGTTTTAACCCATTCTGACCGGGCACCCATTTTGGTGTTAGCATCATGTTATGCTTTAGCTATTGAAAAATAGCAGATCTACAAGCTCGTAGCGCGCCACCGAGTGGCGCGCTACGAGCTTGTAGGTCTGCTATTTTTTTTAAATCGAGGGACGACTGACATTTTTTTAGAATCTGATCTCAGGTCAGAATGGGTTAATCAGACCAGTGTGTGTCCAGTGGAAACCTGGTATGAATCTGATCTCAGGTCAGAATGGGTTAAACAACCCTCTCTGGTGTTAACGGTGAGAATAGAAGTGTTGTAAAGCGTCTCTCTCTCTCTCTCTCTCTCTCTCTCTCTGAGTGTTGGCCGTGACTAACTGCTAAGCCTCCTGATTGGTCGTGACTATAGACTGCTTAGCCCCCTGATTGGCCGTGACCGGACTGCTTAGCCTCGCTGATTGGTCGTGACTATAGACTGATTGGCCTCGCTCAACCGTCTGATAAAACGAGCCATTGTTTGATCCCGCCACGGTCGGCCAAATTAAATCTAATTGCCTGTCAATCAATCTCTCGTCCACGCAGTCAACCAATGACTATGCTTTAAGAACCCTTAACTCACTCAGTGGGAGGAACAGTTCAGGCCGTATTTAACTCAATCTCTGCTATAAGGAACGTCTCGGGATCCCCCAGGAGGAAGTCACTAATGTTGCTCTGGAGGAGAGGGAAGTCTGGAGCTTTCTCTGGTGGAGCCGTTTCCCCCCGCGACCCGACTACGGATAAGCGGTTGGAGATGGATGAATGGATGGATGTATATATGCTATTTATTTATAGTTAATAGGTTGTTTGTTTGCATAACGGGCAGCGTGATTGAAACCTATTGTGTATACCGGATGTGGCAAAAAAAGATCAGATCTACAAGCTCACAACGTACTGCAGTGTGATCCTATAAGCTCTATATGATATAGAACAGATCTACAAGCTCACAGTGTGATTCTATGCTCTAGGATAGCTATAGTGTAGCACAACATCTGGCACTACGTTTTCAATGGAATGATGTTTATATCAGCCTGGAAACTGGCTTCAACGTTCTGGAAAAAGGTTTTGGAAAAGTTTGGGAAATTCATTGGTAAAGATGTGTGGAAACCCTGGATCTACAAGCTCACTGTATCAGCACATGTAGCTGGGTCTAAAAACTGATCTACAAGCTCACTGTATCAACACATTTAGCTGGGATAACCCTGGAAAAAAACAGTACAAAAACTACTAAATGAAATGTCTCCACATTCTATTAAACTACTAAATGAAATGTCTCCACATTCTACTAAATCAAATGTCTCCACATTCTACTAAATTAAATGTCTCCACATTCTACTAAACTACTAAATTAAATGTCTCTACATTCTACTAAACGTCCATGAGAAAAATGCAACCTTTAAAAACATTCCATGTGCTGGAGGTTTAACTTCCTTAACTATATCTTTCTGTGGCTCCAGATGATCCCTGTGCTTTAGACCCGCTGTTGACCTGTCTGTCTAGCATCAAATGTTGGATGAGCGAGAACTTTCTCAAGCTAAACGAGGATAAGACAGAAGTTCTCATAATCGGTTCTAGTGAGCAGAAAGAATCAATAATAAGCAGACTTGGTAACCTGACTGTAGAAACTTAGTAACAGTACAGTAAAGAACCTGGGGGTTATTATTGATTCTGAATTGAATTTTAATTCACACATTAATCATGTTACCAAGATTGCCTTTTTTCACCGTAGAAATATTGCACGAATCAGAGCCTATTTGTCTTTGGACGATGCAAAAACGCTAATCCACGCCTTTGTTTTTTCTCGGCTTGACTACTGCAATGCACTTTTTTCAGGACTGCCTAAGAAAACAACTGACAGATTACAACTTGTCCAAAATGCAGCAGCCAGAGTTTTAACTAGAACTAAGATGAGAGAACATATTACTCCAGTTTTGGCATCACTGCACTGGCTTCCGGTTGTTTTTAGGATTGATTTTAAAATTATTTTACTTGTCTATAAAGCTCTCAATGGTCTCGCACCTTCCTACCTACATGACTGCCTGCCTAAATATGTCCCAAACCGCCCCCTAAGGTCTTCCACTGCTGGCCTGCTCGCTTTGCCAAAAAAAATGGCAACAAAAAAATACGGGGAAGCTGATTTTTGCTTCTACGGGCCGTCGGCGTGGAACAAGCTCCCACTGTACCTTCGACAGGCAGCCTCTGTAGACATTTTTAAAGCTCAGCTTAAGACCCACTTCTACAACATTGCTTTTAATTGATCTTTTATTTTTTGTTATTCATGTCCTCACTGTATTGCATTACTGCTTGTTTTTTTAATGTCGTTGCCTTGCTTTTCTTTTATTCTCCATTTTTCTGTAAAGCACTTTGAGCTGCATTTCATGTCATGAAAGGTGCTATACAAATAAAGTTTTATTATTATTATTATTATTAACCCATTTAGACCTGGGAACTAATCTAAAAAAATGTCTTCTAAATCAAGACCGTTTTCTGAAAAACCCTACATTTCTGTGTCAGTGGGGCTCAATATTTAATGAAAAAATTAAAAGATTATATGTAATATATAAACCTCCGCCCTCCCATCTGAAAATATGTTGTTCCAGGGACACCCCAGAAGCAAATATTTGAATTAAAAATGTTCGCTGAAAAAGAATATATATATATTAAAAAATGTGTACATTTTGACGATTTAAAAAAGTTGAAAAATAGCAGATCCACACAACTCCTGGACTCCAAACCAAGAGAAACCACACAACTCCTCAGTTAAAACAACCAGGACTCAAAAACAAGGATAAACCACACAATTCCTCACTTAAAACACCCAGGACTCCAAACCAGGAGAAACCAGACAACTCCTCATGTGATCTAACTCCATTCATATGGCGTTGATGACCTGTAGGTTACACACGTAACCCCGGTTCTTTAAGAATATGAGTGAGGTTCTGTGATCACGCCAGAGAGAGAGAGAGAGAGAGAGAGAGATACAGATGGTGAATGTGGATCATTCGTGAACACATTTCCCTTTAGCCTAGTGGATAACGGTGTTGGCTCTACACGCTGGGAGACCCATACGGTTGGAGTCTCGGGCCCGGCGGGCCGCTAACATCAACACGGTTCTGGTTCTGAGAGACTTACAGACGTCGGGCTCCTCGTCCGAGCCGTCGGGACAGTCCTTCTCGCCGTCGCAGCGCCACCCTTTGGAGATGCACGTCACTGCGTCCTTGCACACGAACTGCTTGGGGCTGCACGTCTTCTGGGCTGGAGGGACGGACAGACAGACAGACAGACAGACAGACAGACAGACAGACAGACAGACAGACAGACAGACAGACAGACAGGTTACAAATGAGTTTGAACCATTTGGCTGATGCTGATTGGGCGTCATGATCTGCGTTCCTGTGGTCTGATTGGTAATCAGTTAATTTGGTGTCAAAAACAGGCTCCATATAAGGCTTTGTTTTAGTCATAGTCATAGTGTTTTAGTCTTCATAGTGTTTTAGTCACACACACACACACACACACACACACACACACACACACAGTCACAAAAACACACACAGTCACACAAACACACACACACACACACACACACACACACGGCGAGAGGCTTTGAATAGAACCTAAAATAAGCAGGCCAGCTTTACTTCCAGAGCAGGACAAGAAGTGACGGTGACGCAACACCAACACCAACAACACCACCGTCTTCTAACCCTTTCAGACCTGAAGACCACGTCTGTGTCGCCTCATACAGCTGGCAACCACTTCAAGCTTTAACCCATTCTGACCTGAGATCACATTCTAAAAATGTCATCCTGACAGTTTTCTGAAATGAAAAAGCTATGTTTCTATGTCAGTCGTTCTTCGATTTTTCCAAAAATAGCAGACCTACAAGCTCGTAGTGCGCCACTCGGTGGCGCGCTATGAGCTTGTAGATCTGCTATTTTTAAATAGCTAAAGCATAACATAATGCTATAACACCACAAAGGGGTTCCCGCCCCAAAATGGTTTAAGGCTGTTGAAAAACAGCAGATCTACAAGCTCGTAGAGCTTTGTTAGATCTGCATTTTTCTTTTTTTTTTTAATCGTGAGAATGTGGCACAATTCTTTGAGGGGACATATTCTCAGATGGGGGGGGGGGGGGGGGGGGTCGGTGGGCAGCCAAATATACAGATAATTCTGGGGGTCATCCTCGACATGAAATATAGTTTGAAAACCAACTGATTTATAGAATCATAGGGATTTTAACCCATTTTGGTGTTAGCATCATGTTATGCTTTAGCTATTGAAAAATAGCAGATCTACAAGCTCGTAGCGCGCCACCGAGTGGCGCGCTACGAGCTTGTGTAGGTCTGCTATTTTTGAAAAACCGAAGAACGACTGACATTTTTTAGAATCTGATCTCGGGTCAGAGTGGGTTAATCAGACCTAGTGTGTGTCCAGTGGAAACCTCGTATGAATCTGATCTCAGGTCAGAATGGGTTAAGGAAAACTGTCACGATTTAGAAGATATTCTGGTATAGAATCTTATATAGTCTCAGCAGGTATAAATGGACTAGAAGACTATCAAAGAACAGCCTGTTCTGGTGAGACTTGCCCCCCCCCCCCCCCCACCCTTCAATACAAGCCTTCCTCAAATACAAGAAAACACAAAAAAAAGAGCAAACTAAACAGGACAGAACGCCAAATGGGGGAAAGTGTTCTCTCTCAAACCACAGACATCCTCCAATCATCTCCTCCTGGAGAGCACAGTATACGGCATAAACATATACCAGAGAAAACGCACATAACGCACGCACACACACACACACACACACACACACACACACAGAACCCGCAAATAGCAACAACAATCACAGTGGGAGTATTCTATACTCCCATATTTGTTTTTCCAAATACTTTATAGCCTACTTTTACTCCAGCTTTAGTTTAATACACGTTACTTTGGTGGTGAATCCCATATTTACCAATAATAGCCGAACTACATGAGCTCACGTGTCGCGACGGCAGGATTGACACGTGAGCTATAGCTTGTTTGTAGGTCGGCTAATTACGTTGCGCATAATTAATAATAATGGCCCCGATATAAGTTATTGAGCTTTATAGTCCAGTTATACCCTGGGTAAACATAGTATACTACCTTTCCTTTCCTTTATATCGTTTCGTTTTGGGCAACTGCACCCGAAGAGATAGTTAAAGCCCGTGTTTTTATAAGCAACCATAACAGAACACGGCACAAAATAGCCTCCTCCTCCGCCATGTGTTATGACTCGACAAATAGGTACAAAACAAACAGCAAAATGCCTAAATAAAGTTTCCCCAGTGACATAAAAAAAAACGAGTTCCTAATTTAATAAACACACTCACCTCAAAACACAAATTAACCTGTGGGTGCTTCCGTTTCCTTGCTGAATAAACGCTGAACGCGGGATAAGTGACGCAGTTTTTATCATTTCCTCTTCAAGGAGTTCGAAACCCGCGCTTTTTTTTGACAGCGTACAGCTTGTCAAAAACGAACAGATCTACAAGCTCACTCCGCGCTGCGACGCGACGAGTTGTCAGCTTGTAGATCTTGACTACATGACGACACCGTCACCGTCACGGCTTGGAGTCAACTCAACCGTCAACCAAATAACCAATAACGAACGAAGAAGCAGTTTACGGCGTCTTGCTTGAATCACGACAGTTCTAATCTGTGTGTGCGCGCGCGCGCGTAATTCCATTCCATTGTTCCATAATAATAGTAACACCAGCGCTTGTGTGCCTGTGTGTGTGTGTGTGTGTGTGTGTGTGTGCGCGTGTGCGTGAGTATATTTATCACTCCCACATTGTAACAATAACCAACGCCAGTATAATATATATATAAATATATATATATGCACACACACACACACACACACACACACACACACAATATAGGCCTAATATAATCGAAGATCGCAATTACATTATGATTAGTAATTATATTGGGACAATATAGTAAACCAGGGATGATATAGTAAATGTGACATGCGGTCGCAATTAAGCCCATATATGGAGATCCTGATGTCATCAATATTATAGTATATGGATATTATGTCAGAACCTGTTCTGACCTTCCATAATGGAAAAGTATAGAGTTCAGGCCTGAAAATGAAGTCCCGGCCCTACCTGGGCCCTCATCAAACCCTGTACACTCAAGACACTGCCCCCCTTAGATCTCCATATATGGAGCTGACCTGTTCTGACATTCCATAATATGGAATGTCAGAACATGTCAGCTCCATACATGGAGATCTAAGGGTGTTGATCTGACCTCATCGAACCCTGTACACGCAAGACACGCTCCATATATGGCCAGTGCACACGACCTCGCCCTCAGGCGTCTCACTGGTATAGTTGCGACCGTGTAGGCCACAGATTACTATGAAAACCTGGGAAACCTGTCAGTCAGTGACTCTGTCGCACCACCATATATGGCCGTCAGTCCGTCACGTCTATGTATGGCCGTGTCCATACGACACTGTCAGTGAGGGAGAAGACTGGATCATCACCCTAGATCATCACGCTCCATATATGGAGCTGACCTGTTCTGACATTCTTATTGCGAACGCAGTGATTGCGAACGCAATGAGCACTTACTATGAGACCTAGCAGATCATGTCTGTGTGTCTGTGTGTATGTGTGTCTGTCTGTCCCGCTTTTGTGATTACGTCACCATGACTCAGCCATAACCATATAAGGAGTCCCCAAAGCAGCTATACGTCCAAAACCCAAATATGTACGAGCTGCGTTCGCTTCCCGCGTTTGTGCGTCTTACTGGTTAGGTTGATCTGACCTCATCAAAAGCCAGAACACTCAATACACGCTTATGGCCAGTACAGAATTCATTCCATAATGTTGATCTGGCCCCCTGCATGCCAGAGTGCCAACGCTCGCCCAGCAGTCTGTCACCCAGGCGGATGCGTGCCCGCGCCCTTCGCCCTCGAGGTGGCTTCTCACCACCATCAGGGCTTCTTACTGGTACATCTTTAAGCTATACTGTAACTGCTCCTAAACCATCTTCATCTGGTGCAGAAATAAGACAACGTCTCAACTGATATCACGAGGGCTTTTTATTTATCCCAAGCGACAACGTGGAAAAACTGCAAAGAAATCACGTAATATTTTTTTAACCACATGAAATTATGAATGCCCTTGTCAGTCAGTCAGTCAGTCATGCTGTCTTTTTAAATGACCATGAAATGTCCATATTCTCACAATGAAATGTCCACAAATACACGATACAATGGCCATATAACTTTTACAGACACAAAACCAAACAACTGGGAACATACCATATGCCGACTTTTAGGAGTTCAGTTAAGTTCTTGTTTATATTATTTTCTTTATTATCTTTTGTGGAGACTCTCTGACATGAAAGAGCTCCTCTCTTCACCTCGGCTCTGTTTTGTTCTGCCCAAACATGCCCAAAACCCAACAGGTGATTGAAATGAGGTGATTAGCTGCTCAGGTGAGCCTAATTCAACCTGCCAGTGCCCATGAAACAGACAAACAGACAAAAAATACAATTTACCATATGCATTTTCAGAAAAATAAGCTAAATAAAATAGAATATTACAAAATACCCATTGCTGGGACAGCTACAGCTACTCTTTTCTACACCACAACTATCCCTAAGAACCACTGAAGAACCCTGGGGTGCGATATAGCACCACGACTATCCCTAAGAACCACTGAAGAACCAGTGAAGCACCGTTTTTTGTGTGTGTGTGTGTGTGTGTGTGTGTGTGTGTGTGTGTGTGTGTGTGTGTGTGTGTGTGTGTGTGTGTGTGTGTGTGTAGGTCACCTACGGACGGCTGCAATTTTAAACTGGCCCCTGTCAAAAAAAAAAAAGGTATATCTGTACATATCTAAATGTTGTGATGAATTGAACAAGGTGGACCCTGTTGTATTGTAAACCAGTGTAGTGTTTATGGTGTCGCCCACAGTTAACAGTCTGTGTATTGAGTTGTGCTTGAAATGTACCTATTCTGCAAACTGTTAATAAATACTTCAATCAATCAATCCACTAGGTCTCAGAGGCAAATTGCGACTGAAAAACAGTCGACTACCTTTTTTCACTGAGGAATACTAAATGGAAACTAATTGAAAACTAAGCTATGATGACTAAAACTAAGACTAAATATACTGACAATTTCGTCAACAACAAAAAAACTAGACTAAAATGTTAGGAAGGGACTGGTCTCTCTAAACTGTCTCCCCCTGGCCAGCCGGGGCGCCTGATGGAGGGGAAAGGAAGTGGAACTGGTTGGAATAACGTGTTCCTTCCACGCTATACGTCCAACCAGGGAAACTCCCCCCTGTCAGGTGTAAAGGAGCAACGTGGACACTCAGGCATGAAGGAAGCATGCGTTAAGTCCGTTGCTCTCCCCAGGTTGGCGGAGGGTGTGTAGAGCCCAGGATCACAGTAGATGATTGACACGGGGGTGAAAAATGGGTTACAAAATCGTGGGATAAAAAATATATTAGAAAAAAAGGACAAGATATCCAGTAGGCCTATAGGTCATTTTGCACTTCGTTGCATGCTGAAATAGCAGATCTACAAGCATCTACAGGCATTACGAACGTTGTAATGTTAGGTGCAATGTTGTGATGTAACGTTAGAGTTGACAGAAGTGAACCTCAACTCCCTGTTTCTCTGCAAGACATTATACTCTGTGAGCCGCCATCAACAAACAACACATAAATCATGTCAAAACTCACAATGGCAAAACAAACACCGTTCTACTACAGTTACTTCTACTTTTACTTAAGTACAGTATAATTATGTATACGTTCTGCATTCAATCTGATCATCACACACACACACACACACACACACACACACACACATGAATATATGACACCGAGTGACTGAATAAAACATGGTTGGAGAACGCTCTCTGAATTCAAACCTTTCGTCTGTTTCAAGTTGATTTGCTACTATAAATGCACTGCATGACACTATTATAAACGGACTGATATAACACTTTACACCAAAGTGCTTTACAGTGTTCATTCATTCCCCCCACGCACGCACCACACACACACACACACACACACACACACACACACACGCACACACACACGCACACACACACACACGCTATTTATATGGTGCATTTATATAGCGCTACAAGCGCTATATAAATGCTGCATTTAGCATTTACAATCTTAACCAATTTAGACCCGAGAACTGATTCTACAAAATGTTCTTCTAAGACAGTTTCTGAAAAAACCTATGTTTAAAATATCAGTGGTTCTCACAGGACCCCCAGAATAACCCATTCTGACCTGAGATCAGATTCAATACCAGGTTTCCACTGGACACACACTGGTCTGATGATTAACCCATTCTGACCTGAGATCAGATTCATACGAGGTTTCCACTGGACACACACTGCGTCTGATTAACCCATTCTGACCTGAGATCAGATTCTAAAAATGTCAGTCGTTCACCTCGTAGCTTGAGCTTGTAGTGTGCCGCGGGTTCGACTCCCGAGCCCGACACGGCCTTTACTGCATGTCTTCTCCCATCTCTCTCCCGTTTCTACTGTCTGTCCCTTCAAAAAACCCAATAAAAGGCGTAAGCCGCAAAGAAATATCTAAAAAAAAAAGAAAAAAAGAAAACATTCGCTCGGAGAGAATATATCTATACAAATATTTGCACTACATTTTCACGATTTCTCAAAGATAGTAGACCTATAAGCTCATAGTGCGGCACTCGGTGCCACGCTATGAGCTTGTAGATCTGCTATGTTTCAATAGCTAAAGTATAACATAATGCTTCGTTGAAACACAAACAGGGGTTCCTGCCCACTTCGCCCCCTTTTGCAACCAGATCTTATTATTGGCCAATGTCATATATATATATATATATATATATATATATATATTATATATTATATATATATGTGGGGTTCCTTGACATGAATATGTTTGAGAACAACCGACATGGAAACATGTTTTTTTTTCTTCAGAAAATACTTTTTGTTTTAATTTCGACGTCAGGCCTGAATGGGTTAAAAGGGTGAAGAACGTGTTATTTTCCAAGCAGCCTCAGTCCGGTTCCGACACGGTTCTGTTCTGTCGGTCAAGCAACATTTTTTTCCCAGCCATCATTATTTAGTAAAAACCCAGATAGGCTAAAGCTAACGGTACATAGGTTCTGTTTCTGGTTCTGGTTCCACTGCATGCCTTCATTACGTGCGTCTTTGTCTTTTCTTTGTTGTTTCTGTGTTATTTTCCATTTGTTTTGTGTCTCCAAAAAAGCTTGTTGTCCTTTAAATAAGGCGTTGGTTTGTTGTTTTACGAGAGAGACCACAAGGCGTACGGGGGAGGGGATTAAGGAACACTGTGGTGACTGGAATACACTTTGTTTTACCAGCTGCACGTTACGCAAAAACAAGATAATGCCTAAAGGACCACTTCACCGCTTTTCAACCTATCTTCATATTATAATAGGTCCTCAATAATAATCATGATAAAATGGCACGATTCTTTTCTACTCAGTCTGTGTCTCATATAGGAGGGCTGTGGGCATTTAGAAACCGTCTTCCAGTGACATCATCATTAGGCAGATTTTTTCTTGAACGAGATTTTTTTCCAAAAATGTTTAGATTTTCATTATCGTGAGAACGATGGCTTCTATTTTCGCATTGCAACTTCTCAGGACTAGAAAGCCTGCAGTTTCTATTAGCTTGTATTCCCCATCTATGATGTCACTGGAAGACGGTTTCTGAACTGCCCACAGCCCTCCTATGAGACACAGACCGAGTAGAAGACCCCAGAAGCAAAGATTTGAGTTAAAAACGTTCGGCTCTGAAATAATATATATTCAAAGATTTGCACCACATTTTCAAGATTTTTCCAAAAAAGAAATAGCAGGCAAGCTCGTAGTTGCGCTACGAGCTCCCCCAATGGAAATACGATAACAAACGGGGTGTAATTACAATCAGAGTGGTCATATATATTATTAATTACAATCAGAGTGGTTTTATATTATTAATTATAATCAGAGTGTCTTAGATTATTAATTATAATCAGAGTGGTCTTAGATTATTAATTATAATCAGAGTGGTTTTATATTCGGCACAATACGGTGATTTGCGTGTCCTTGACTGAACCATTCATGACCCCCCCCCCCGCCCCCTACCCCCCCCCCCCCCCCCCCCCCCCTTCAACCATAAAGGGAATCTCCTGGAAACGATGCTTTTACCTGAATAGCAATAACTGAATGGTAATAATAATGCTGCATGCACGCACACACACACGCACACACACACACACACACACACACACACACACACACACACACACACACACACACACACACACACACACACACACACACACACAACACACACACACACACACACACACACACACACACACACCAAGCCTGTTTAATTATTCATGAAATGCAACGGGAATGGATTTGTGTAAAAAAAGAAAAAAGTGTTCCATCTCAGCGGAGCTTGTATTTGATGAGTGTGTGTGTGTGTGTGTGTGTGTGTGTGTGTGTGTGTGTGTCTGTGTGTGTGTGTGTGTGTGTGTGTCCTGACACCTTCCAACCGCTGGCAAGCTTCAGAGCACACCATATATGGAGCTGACCTGTTGTGACATTAATCCTATTATGTTGATCTTGACCTCATCAAACCCTGTACCCTCAAGACGCGCTCCATATATGGAGACAGACAGACAGACAGACAGACAGACAGACAGACAGACAGACAGACAGACAGACAGACAGACAGACAGACAGACAGACAGACAGACAGACAGACAGGAAGTGGTTCAGGAGGTTACTGGTATACTGACTACGGTGAAAATACAACAATGACATTTTAAAAACAACTGAAGACTGTAAATATATAATTTATACAGTTGTGTCTGTTTAGCTGCTCTGCTCCAAAAGCTATAATTTACAGCACATCTCTCCCCCTCTCTCTCTCTCTCTCTCTCTCTCTCTCTCTCTCTCTCTCTCTCTCTCTCTCTCTCTCTCTCTCTCATATATATATATTTATAGAAGGTAAAGAAGTGGTAAACATTGAGGCATTGTGATTGATGTAGCAGAGCATAAACACTACAACCCCAGCGGGGGGGGGGGGGGGAGAGAGAGAGAGAGAGAGAGAGAGAGAGAATGGGCATGAATGCATGTCTCTGTCAGCCAATCAGTGGTCTCGTCTCTCTCTCGTAGCCTGCAGACAACTATTCCACAATCTCTGAATGCTTCCAAGTCTACAGCCTTTATGATCATAAAGTCTACAACCTTTATGATCATAAAGTCTACAACCTTCATGATCATAAAGTCTACAGCCTTTATGATCATAAAGTCTACAACCTTTATGATCATAAAGTCTACAGCCTTTATGATCATAAAGTCTACAGCCTTTATGATCATAAAGTCTACGAACTTTATGATCATAAAGTCTACGACCTTTATGATCATAAAGTCTACGAACTTTATGATCATAAAGTCTACAACCTTTATGATCATAAAGTCTGTAGACTTTATGATCATAAAGTATACAGCCTTTATGATCATAAAGTCTACAGCCTTTATGATCATAAAGTCTACGAACTTTATGATCATAAAGTCTATGACCTTTATGATCATAAAGTCTACAGACTTTATGATCATAAAGTCTACAACCTTTATGATCATAAAGTCTACAGACTTTATGATCATAAAGTCTACAACCTTTATGATCATAAAGTCTACAGACTTTATGATCATAAAGTCTACAACCTTTATGATCATAAAGTCTACAACCTTTATGATCATAAAGTCTACAACCTTTATGATCATAAAGTCTACAACCTTTATGATCATAAAGTCTACAACCTTTATGATCATAAAGTCTACAACCTTCATGATCTTTTCCTGGAGGTTTTCAAGAAAATGCATGTTTTCAGAAAGGTTGTATAATATAATGGCTGATGAGGTCTGTCATCTCTCCTTCATCTCCGTGAGGTCTGTCATCTCCCATATACGGTCTGCTACATTAACCCATTCTGAACGGGAACCCATTGTGGTGTTAGCATCATGTTGTGCTTTAGCTATTGAAAAATAGCAGATCTACAAGCTCATAGCGCGCCACCGAGTGGCGCGCTATGAGCTTGTAGATCTGCTATTTTTGAAAAATCGAAGAACGACTGACATTTTTAGAATCTGATCTCAGGTCAGAATGGGTTAATCAGACCAGTGTGTGTCCAGTGGAAACCTCGTATGAATCTGATCTCAGGTCGCCCAGAATGGGTTAACCTGGTGTACTCAATGTTCTCCTATAGCGGTTTTATTGTCTGACTTCTGTCTATTGTGCCTTTTCTTTCTTGTTATACAGAACATCTCTGTCCTCTCACTGTCCCTGTATTTTATCTGTATTCTAATGTTTAAGATCTGCATGTTCAATATGATTGTTTTTTCTTTAAACAAACAAAAACAATGAACATGCCTGGAGAAGCCACTTGCACGCCCCTGGAGGGTTTTTAGGCTTTCTAAACAAACAAACATCTCTCCCTCCATGAGGTCTGTCATCTCTCCCTCATTCCCATTCACTGGAATACATTTTAAAATATCTAATTTTATAGCATTAAGCGTCAAGCTGCCGCGTGAGATTCCCTGAAGAGACAGAGTTCCTCTGATGGACTCTTCTCTGTTCACTAGCAGAGCAGTAGAATTAGCATGCTAATAAATGAATAAAACCTGCATTTTCCGAAAACCTTCAGGGAAAAGATCAGGAAAGTTGTTGAGATGGAAAGACCTTCTGATGGTGACAGATAGACAGACAGACAGACAGACAGAATGACGGAAGCATTTTGAACATTGTGGGAGACAATATCCGCCTCTGAGATGTGATCTGAATGTAATTGCGAACGCAGTGAGCACTTACTATGAGACCTAGCAGATCATGTCTATCTGTGTGTCTGTCTGTGTGTCCCCCCTTTGTGCCCGTATATGGAGCTGAGTGATTTGTGAATCACTCAGCTCCATATATGGGCACAAAAGGGGCCAGGTCCACATATACAGTAACAGCGGGACAGACACACAGACAGACAGACAGACATGCACACACATGAGCTGCGTTCGCTTCACGCGTTTGCGCGTCTTACTTGTGCATATATGTAATTTAATGTAATGCATATATGTACTGTAATGTAATGCAATGCATATATATATGAAAGTAGGCCTACAGTAAAAATACAGTATTGTACTGAGCTTGAGAAAAACATACTCTGTTACTTTCCACAACAGACAGAGAGAGAGAGAGAGAGAGACAGAGAGACAGAGAGAGAGAGAGAGACAGAGAGAGAGAGAGAGAGACAGAGAGACAGAGAGAGAGAGAGAGACAGAGAGACAGAGAGAGAGAGAGAGAGAGAGAGAGAGAGAGACAGAGAGAGAGACAGAGAGACAGAGAGACAGAGAGACAGAGAGAGAGAGAGAGAGAGAGAGAGAGAGAGAGAGAGAGAGCATGGCCAGCTGAGGACAGGGGTTTGAGGGGGAGGGGGGAGGAGGAGGGGGGGGGAATGTCACACATGGTATCGATGAGCAGCCTCGCTGTTTACCCACGGGGTGGGAGGGGTCACCCATGGGGGAGGGGTCACCCAGGGGGGAGGGGTCAACCAGGGGGAGGGGTCATTGTAGAGCTTGTAGATCGGCTATTTTCACTATACGTCGGGTTCCATGCGGAGACATCAAATTAAAATACGCCTTCAAGAGTTAAATTATTGTCAAACATCTGCATGACTTCATTTACCAGAAGTCTAAACACCATTAGAGAACTTGAACACAGTATTTTGTGTTCTTGAACAAATGAGCTAACTAAATCCATGTCGTTACACACACCCTGCATCTCCACTACAGCTAAAGAGTGCTGGGTTGAGCCCCGAAAATAACTGATCTGCAAGCTCACAACGTGTCGCAGTGTGACGCGTTGTGAGCCTGTAGATCTGCTATTTTGGTCCAAAAGTGCCCTCTTACGGGATTTCAGCCCCTGCCCAGAGCCTCTTCTCTTCTGTGGCGTGTGCGCACGCACATGCACACACACACGCACACGCACACGCACACACACACACACACACACACACACACACACACACACAGAGACCCACAGCCTCGTCTTACCCTCTGCTTCTCCCCGAGACACCAGACCCACTTCCTCTAGCAGGACTATAAATAATATGGAGGCCCGCCAGGGAAACAAACTGAACCTCTTCTGCTCCTGACCCAGACCAGAACCACACTACGGACCAGAACCACACTACGGACCAGAACCACACTATGGACCCACACCAGAACCACACTACGGACCCCCTAACTTGAGTAACTTGGCTATTCTGAGTGGCCAAAGAGCATTGATCACGCCTCCAGGTCTTTAGTTTACTCAAGTTAGGGAATAAGACCTGGTACTTAAGACACGCAAAATACAGTCCATAGGGTTTTAACCCTGTGAGAACCACTGACATAGAAACATATAAGGTCTAACCCTGTGAGAACCACTGACATAGAAACATATAAGGTCTAACCCTGTGAGAACCACTGACACAGAAACACGAGGTCTTTCAGAAGGCTGTATAGGTGGAGAGGACCAGAACCAGAACCTGGCCCGTCTGGAACACGACAGACTGAAGTGTGTTGACTGTGAATGAGTTTCATGTTGTTTACATTCTGTACATTCTGGCTTCAGCCTCAGCGGCGGAGACACATGTTGTTTACAGTGTGTGGCCGACTGGGGAGGGCAGTGTGTGTGTGTGTGCGTGTGTGTGCGCGTGCGTGCGTGCGTGCGTGTGTGCGTGCGTGCGTGCGTGCGTGCGTGCGTGCGTGCGTGCGTGCGTGCGTGCACAGGACAGGACAGGAGAGCAGTATCGTGATCATCCCAGACCGACAGCTGTGTTGCCTCCTGGGAAAGCATGGTGGAGTTGTGTCTACAGCAGGGAAGTGTGTGTGCACGCACGCATGCACGCACGCACGCATGCATGCACGCACGCACGCATGCATGCACGGCACGCACGGCACGCACGCCTGCGTGGTGCAGTTGTGTCTACAGCAGATAGCAGGCTGTCGCTTTTCTGGATTCAAAATCCCGACGTCACGGGCTGTGTGTGCCGTACAAACTCATTACAATGACGTGAACAATATTATTATTATTTAATGAATGCTTCACAGAATCACAGGTTCAGGTTCTGAGGGGGAAAGACAGACAGACAGACAGACAGACAGACAGACAGACAGACAGACAGACAGACAGACAGACAGACAGACAGACAGACAGACAGACAGACAGACAGACAGACAGACAGACCTTCCTGTGACCTGTTTGCATGATTTATTCACGGCAGTTAAATAGTTTTCAACCATTTTCATATCAAGGTCCATTATTTATTTACCTGCCATTTCAGCCACAGAAAGAGAGCGAGAGAGAGAGAGAGAGAGAGAGAGAGAGAGAGAGAGAGAGAGAGAGAGAGAGAGAGATGTGCTGTAAATTATAGCTTTTGGAGCAGAGCAGCTAAACAGACACAACTGTATAAATTATATATTTACAGTCTTCAGTTGTTTTTAAAATGTCATTGTTTGTATTTTCACCGTAGTCAGTATACCAGTAACCTCCTGACCCACTTCCTGTCTGTCTGTCTGTCTCATGGAATTCATTCTGTACTGGCCATATATGGAGCGCGTCTTGAGGGTACAGGGTTTGATGAGGTCAAGATCAACATAATAGGATTAATGTCACAACAGGTCAGCTCCATATATGGTGTGTGCTGAAGCTTGCCAGCGGTTGGAAGGTGTCAGGAGTGTGTGTGTGTGTGTGTGTGTGTGTGTGTGTGTGTGTGTGTGTGTGTGTGTGTGTGTGTGTGTGTGTGTGTGTGTGTGTGTGTAGAAACATGCTGATGGCATCGAACTAGGGAAGCACCGAAAGGGAAACAGTCGGCCGGAAACCCAATATCCGAATATGATTAGTATTATATATATTCTTACCGTTGCCGTCATGCTACCTGATTTATGGCAAAATAAATGGTTATGGCAAAACTTAACTTAAACAATCATCACTATTATGGGTCCATAAAACATTTATTCCGCTCTGTTGAATGCATTCATTGCATACACTATTGCATCTTTAGCCATTTTCTGCCGAATATTTTCTGCTGCCGAAATATTCGGTGCATTCGGTACATCGAGCAGAACATCAACATATACCCATGAGAACAGAACAGAACAGAACAGAACAGAACAGAACAGAACAGAACAGAACAGAACAGAGCAGAACAGAACAGAAACATGAGGCCCAAATGATTCACAGAAAGTCATGGGCACAGTTCAACCACTCCAAACATTCCTCATCAGATGAGACCGCAAATAAATATTGTATTTATACGTATCACGAAAAAATAAATATAGTATTTACGTATTACGACAAATAAATATTGTATTTATTTGTGTAGTTCTTCAGTCATTGGTGTGTTTACTGTGTATCTCATCATCAACGCATCGCTTTGTGTGAAATAAACGTGCATATGGATTTGAATCCTCACGTGAGAATCAATGCGGAGAGAAAACGTTACTGACAGAAGAGTTCATCTCCATCAGACAGAAAGACTGTTGTTGTTGTTATTGTCGTCCAAACATCTTCCATCTATTCTAAACTGTGTCGAATGCCAGGGGTGTGTGTGTGTGTGTGTGTGTGTGTGTGTGTGTGTGTGTGTGTGTGTGTGTGTGCGTGTGTGTGTGTGCGTGTGTGTGTGTGAAATCAGTGCAACCGTAGAAGGTTTGAACAGTGTGTAAAGTGGAGGACATTGAAATTGCTCAAGAGTTATTCAAGTGAATCAACTAAATCTACGGTTGATTAAGTTCTGCTGCCATTTGGAAATCTTTGAGAAATGACAGTGAGTTACCGTGTGGGGGTCCCCAGCTAGGGGGAGGGGGGGGGGGGGGGGGGGTCCCCGGAACACAGAGGCTCCCCAGGAACACGGCCCAGGGTGCCGGTCCAGTTCTGGCGAGCCGCTCCGTGTCCAGAACGGTGGAGAGATGACAGAGTCACCGTGCGTGACTGGCACCGCTCAAAAGGACCTCTTACACAAATATGTGATTACGTGACTAAGTGGGAACGTCGTGGCTTTCCAGAAACGTGTCGTAACTGTACGTGACTCTAGTCCAGACTACTGGACCCCCCCCCCCCCTCTGCTTCGCTCTCTTATCTAATCTAGACTATATGGTGAGTCACTCTGTCAAAAATGAGCTTTCTTTCAAACTAAGAGAATGCATTCGTCTGGCCAACAATGTGACAGGGAGAAACAGTATTTATTCTTTTATTCCGCAGCAGCAGCACAAAGAAATAGAACAACGTTTCGACACTGTGAGTGTTGGTCAACTTTGACAAAAACAGAAAAGAGAGAGACCGCAAAACGTTAGGAAATGATTCTTTCTGGTGCCGCTGAGGTTCATGCAAGGCCCACGGGAAGTAAATCCACCTCGAAATCCGAGAACGGTGGATTTTACTTTTTTTAAATATCTCTTTGCACTATTAGAATTGGAATTGTTGGACAAAACCTTATGCAAGAAGAATAACAACACTATATCTCAACAAATGGTGGTTCGGTTCCGTGGCTCAAATGCAGAATAAAATACTGGTATAAAAACTAAGGGTTGAAACCAGGGGGGCAGTCAGACAGATATTTTGGGAAGCTACTAAGGAAATCGGGGTTTCCTGAAAGTTCATATAATGGCCTGTTGTGGCGCTGTCATTGGGCCCAGAAAAACCCATAGCCCCATAGAAGTCCATGTATTTGGGCCCAACTTCACCTAGACTGTATTACCTTAATAAACATGGTCATGAATACTTTCTGCTTCCAGTCACTAGTTTAAAGTCTCATTTCTAATGTCATAACATTCTTTTTGGAAAATTATGGTCCCATTTATAAAAGAAATGACCATAAAGTTGCGTATGTTCTGAGGGGCGTGGCTACCGTTACAGTCTATGATCGGGATTCCCCTCCCACTCGAGTCAAAATAAAAACCAACAGAGAAGAAGGGGGGGGGGGGAAGTCCCGCCTCGTTGTCTGGGCAAGCCAATGGGCCAGCTGGGCCCAAACGGATCTAGAAAGATGGCGACTTACAATTCAAGGACTGACAGGCTTCATTTTACGTTCATGTTAGACCCGCGGAACGCTTTGTCCATATTCTTTACAGTCTATGGTTGAAACCACAGACTCATCATTCTCTCCCACAGAAAGACAGAAGCTCAAATAAATAATGAATTAAATGTCCAGCAGCTCATTTAGACGCTCAACTCGCTGACCTCGTTAGTGCCGTGCGCCCCCTCCCTCCCCCTCCCTCTCTACCCCCCCCCCCCCCCCCTCTCCCAAGGGCCAGTGTTTGTTTATTAGTCGCTGGGCCGTTCTAAACCCACACAGTGCGGACAGAAGAATGCAGGCCTGTCACTTTGTTATTTCAGAGTGTCACTCGCTCTGTGAGTTAATTCAATTCAATTTAGTAAAGTGAATCTTTTTGATACAGACAGACAGTCATTGCGGCAAGACTAACTTTTCAGGAGAGGAGAAAAAACAGTTTTTTGTATGTAAAAGTTGTTAATAGCACAGGCAGACTCTTCACATACTAATTAGAGCATGTCTGAAATAAGTGTCAGAGCTCAAATCGACATGTAAAAATGAAATAAATGCTTAAACATGTAGCTAGGTGTAATGTTAGAGACCACAGAAGACATGTAAATATGAATTAAATGCTTAAACATGTAGCTAGGTGTAATGTTAGAGACCACAGAAGCCAATACTGCACTTTTGCACAAAATAACACCTGGACCTCTTTGGTGGGGACGTAACAACTACAAATAACACCTGGACCTCTTTGGTGGGGCCGTAACAACTACAAATAACACCTGGACCTCTTTGGTGGGGACGTAACAACTACAAATAACACCTGGACCTCTTTGGTGGGGCCGTAACAACTACAAACAACACCTGGACCTCTTTGGTGGGGACGTAACAACTACAAATAACACCTGGACCTCTTTGGTGGGGACGTAACAACTACAAATAACACCTGGACCTCTTTGGTGGGGACGTAACAACTACAAATAACACCTGGACCTCTTTGGTGGGGGACGTAACAACTACAAATAACACCTGGACCTCTTTGGTGGGGGACGTAACAACTACAAATAACACCTGGACCTCTTTGGTGGGGCCGTAACAACTACAAACAACACCTGGACCTCTTTGGTGGGGACGTAACAACTACAAATAACACCTGGACCTCTTTGGTGGGGACGTAGCAACTACAAATAACACCTGGACCTCTTTGGTGGGGGACGTAACAACTACAAAATAACACCTGGACCTCTTTGGTGGGGGACGTAACAACTACAAATAACACCTGGACCTCTTTGGTGGGGGACGTAACAACTACAAATAACACCTGGACCTCTTTGGTGGGGACGTAACAACTACAAATAACACCTGGACCTCTTTGGTGGGGACCTAACAACTACAAATAACACCTGGACCTCTTTGGTGGGGACGTAACAACTACATATAACACCTGGACCTCTTTGGTGGGGACGTAACAACTACAAATAACACCTGGACCTCTTTGGTGGGGGACGTAACAACTACAAATAACACCTGGACCTCTTTGGTGGGGGACGTAACAACTACAAATAACACCTGGACCTCTTTGGTGGGGGACGTAACAACTACAAATAACACCTGGACCTCTTTGGTGGGGACGTAACAACTACAAATAACACCTGGACCTCTTTGGTGGGGACGTAACAACTACAAATAACACCTGGACCTCTTTGGTGGGGACGTAACAACTACAAATAACACCTGGACCTCTTTGGTGGGGACGTAACAACTACAAATAACACCTGGACCTCTTTGGTGGGGACGTAACAACTACAAATAACACCTGGACCTCTTTGGTGGGGGACGTAACAACTACAAATAACACCTGGACCTCTTTGGTGGGGACGTAACAACTACAAATAACACCTGGACCTCTTTGGTGGGGACGTAACAACTACAAATAACACCTGGACCTCTTTGGTGGGGACGTAACAACTACAAATAACACCTGGACCTCTTTGGTGGGGACGTAACAACTACAAATAACACCTGGACCTCTTTGGTGGGGACGTAACAACTACAAACAACACCTGGACCTCTTTGGTGGGGACGTAACAACTACAAACAACACCTGGACCTCTTTGGTGGGGACGTAACAACTACAAATAACACCTGGACCTCTTTGGTGGGGACGTAACAACTACAAATAACACCTGGACCTCTTTGGTGGGGGACGTAACAACTACAAATAACACCTGGACCTCTTTGGTGGGGACGTAACAACTACAAATAACACCTGGACCTCTTTGGTGGGGACGTAACAACTACAAATAACACCTGGACCTCTTTGGTGGGGACGTAGCAACTACAAATAAAAGGTAAGAAAGCCTTCTAGTATGGAATTCTCCTTTAACCACACACACACACACACACACACACACACACAAACCCCCCCCCCTGGTATAATCATCAGGAGTAAGCCACTCCGTGTCAACAAAGCCACGCTCCCTGGCGTCCCATTGGCTCCCTGGCGTCCCGTGCTATTG
>NC_137881.1:1937347-1944847 GCF_963924005.1 Protomyctophum bolini | reverse complement strand
AGACAGGTCTGTCACTATAGCCACAATTTGCAACCCTCGATTTCTTTTTAGAATGGGATGAATCCAGAGTTGCAACACCCTCCATTCCATTGACTCTACCCATTCATCCAATGTGCGTCTGTGATCTGCTCGTCTTAAACGACATCAGAGACTCACCGACATTGCAGCTGTAGGCCAACCTCGAATTATACTCTTTCAATCTGCAAAGTGAGTGTTTCATAAAAATCCACCGTAGAAGTGTTATGACTTGAGCTATGCTTTCTGTCAAGACATTCTGTGCCGGTGATTATTTTTCCAAGTGTTGCAGTTTGGAAGCGCTCGTTTTTTAAGGGGGTCGCGCTGCTGCCTCCTGCATTATGTGCAAATGTGAAACAGTTGGCACGGCAGGGCCGTTCAGTGACTTACGACGAGTGCTTCCAAACTCCACCACTTCAGAAAGAATCACTTGCACAGAATCTCTTGGCAGAAAGTAGCTCATAACATGTCTATGGTGGATTACTGTGAAACCAAAGCTCGGCAGAGTGAAAGAGGATCATTCAAGCTTGGCCTAGAAGAGCTGCAACGTTGTTTAACCCATTCTGACCTGAGATCAGATTCATACCAGGTTTCCACTGGACACACACTGGTCTGATTAAACCCATTCTGACCTGAGATCAGATTCTAAAAATGTCAGTCGTTCTTCGATTTTTCAAAAATAGCAGACCTACAAGCTCATAGCGCGCCACTCGGTGGCGCGCTATGAGCTTGTAGATCTGCTATTTTTCAATAGCTAAAGCATAACATGATGCTAACACCAGAATGGGTTCCCGTTCAGAATGGTTTAAGACAAGCAGATCGCAAACGCAAACGTGGATGAGTTAGGGAGTCAATGGAGGGTCTTGCAACTCTAGATTCATCCCTTTATAAAATAATCTAGAGTTGCAAATTGCTGCCAGTTTGTCACTAGTAGTAGCCTATAGTGAATTGTCCTGATTTAATTACAGACTATAGTTGGCTTCTGATATCTCACCGATATCTCACACGCCATCAACTGACTTCATAGGATATTAGGCAGACCTATTGATTTATTGATTGATCAGTGGGTATTTCAAATGAAAGCACAACTCAATACAGAGACCGTTACTGTGGACGTCGCACTGATAAAGCACTACACTGGT
This sequence comes from Protomyctophum bolini, assembly GCF_963924005.1. Taxonomy (NCBI): domain Eukaryota; kingdom Metazoa; phylum Chordata; class Actinopteri; order Myctophiformes; family Myctophidae; genus Protomyctophum; species Protomyctophum bolini. The sequence continues at coordinate 1,943,690 of NC_137881.1, read as the reverse complement.
TTACAACAGGGTCCACCATGCTCAATTCATCACAACATTTAGAGACGTACAAATATACACTTTTAGCCTTAATCACAAAAAAACAGGAAATCATCATAAAAGGAGGTCAAAAGGGAAAGGATAATATACAGTGAGGGGGGAAAGGGGTGGGGGGGGGCTTATAATAATAAGCCACATATAGTATAACCAACACTGCATGCACACACACACACACACACACACACACACACACACGCACACGTGCACGCACACACACACACAGTAGGTCTGTCTAGGCGCATTGTGCCAAGCAAACACACACTGATCTGGCATTGCAACACGTTCACGTGTGGCGTGGAGACAAGAGTCTGCTTCAACACACACACACACACACACACACACACACACAGTGACACACACACACACACACACGGTCGTCTACAAAATGAAATAGGCCTAACAATGTTTTGACAGTCAGTTGTTCTCATTAACTCATTTGTATATTACATAAAACATATGTTCATTTTCAACGACAATATTGGAACAAGAGGTGTGTGTGTGTGTGTGTGTGTGTGTAGGGGTGTGTGTGTGTGTGTGTGTGTGTGTGTGTGTTGTTCTCACCATCCATCGCCGGCTGTGGGACCATCACCTCCAGGCTGTGCAGAAATCCCAGCAGGCAGAAGAAATGAAGCACCAATCCGTGTGTCGCCAGCGGCATGTTGTTGGCTCTACCGGCGACCAGCGACATCACCACCACCATAGATATCACACCGTCTGGCCTGTGTTCACACAGGGAGCGACGTACGCGAAAATCAAATGCAGCGATTCATCAATCAATCCGGTCTCTGGTTCCTCCAGTCTGTGAACGGAAGAACCGCCGGAGGTTTGCAGGCACAATAATACGTGTTATCCTGGCGAGGATATGATGAGGATGATGATGGTGGTGGGGAAATAAACGCGTCTTTATGTACGCTTACCGTGCGCAACGAGCGAATTAATTAAGGTGCTGTAGTTAAAGCCTGTTGTAGTCCGAAATTAAGAAGGTTGTTCAGTTCTCAAACCAAACCAAAGAAAGGCTCCTCCACATCCAGACAAACCGTACGTCCAGAGAGCGGTCAGTCCAGCTCTGCAGCCCCCGGGGTTTGGGTGTCTGCCTGGCGGCTAGTGCTGCGTCCTCTCTGCGGGGTTTGGGTGTCTGCCTGGCGGCTAGTGCTGCGTCCTCTCTGCGGGGTTTGGGTGTCTGCCTGGCGGCCACTGCTGCCTCCTCTCTGCGGGGTTTAGGTGTCTGCCTGACGGCTTACTGCTGCCTCCTCTGCGGGGTATTGGTGTCTGCCTGGAGGCTATAGTGCTGCCTCCGAGTCCTCTCTGCGGGGTTTAGGTGACTGCCTCGCGGCCACTGTTGCCTCCTCTCTGCGGGGTTTGGGTATCTGCCTGGCGGCCACTGCTGCCTCCTCTCTCCGCTCTAGTGTGGCTGATGATCCATGTATGTATGGAGGCTCAGTTTAGTTGTGTCTGCTGGCTGTTAGCAGCTCTAACACAGCAGGCTGCTGGCGGAGGAGAAGAACAGCATCAAAGCTACGCTACTGTAGGGTTTGTTGCTGCTGCTTGTTCTAAATCCTCCTCCTCCTCCTCCTTCTTGCAGAAACAGATCTGGTGAAGGTTTGAAGAGCAGGGGAAAAAAACTGTCGCCTCGACGCTGTGTTTGTTTAGCGTTCTCTCACTGAGGGCTGCTCGGAAGGAATGAGAGAGGGAGAGAGAGAGAGAGAGAGAGAGAGAGAGAGAGAGAGAGAGAGAGAGAGAGAGACTCCCAGCCAGCCACAGCAGTCCTCCCACCTCTGTGTGTGTGTGTGTGTGTGTGTGTGTGTGTGTGTGTGTCGCACGCACATGATTGAAATGAACGGAGCAGAGGACTCACACACACACACACACACACACACACACACACACGCTCACACACACACACACACACACACACACACACACACAGCTGGCTGCGTGTGACGTCGACAGCACCCCCCCTCCCTCCCCCCTCCCTACTAAAAGCATTGTTTTATAATTTAGCTATTTATTTTTTTATAGCAGTGGTTATCAAACGTTCTCACCCCCCCACCGCCCCCCCCCCCCCCCAGAAAGATTATGTTTTATAAAAAATGTTTGACTTCAAAGCAGCTCATTGATTTTGACAGCAACATTTTAGATTTTAAGTTTTTTAGTCAGTCTTTTGTTTTTAGTCGACCAAATGTCATGAGATTTTAGTCGACTAAATCTATAGTTGATGTATTTTGGCGGGGCTTGATGCCGTCGAAATGGATGCTTAAATTACACTTGCTGAAAATAGCCGATCTACAAGCTCACAACGCGTCACATTATATACTGGATATCTTGTCCACTATAGTCCCTTCCTAACATTTTTAAGTCTAGTTTTTATGTGTTGACGAAATTGTCAATAGCCTATATCAGTCTCAGCTTTAGTCATCATAGTTTTCGTCAGTGAATAAAAGGTAGACCTACTCGACGACGAACAGTTTTAGTCGACGAAATCAACACCGAGCGTCAGAATGCAGCGCTGTGCTTTTTTAGACCAGAGCTTCTAGGTACTATAGTAGGCCTACCACTGGTGGTACTTGAGCCCCCTCTGCTGGTACACAGAGGAAAGTGGAAGGAAACATTCTCTTCTCCCTTCTGGCTCCAAAACTATGGAATGCACTTCCCATCACAGTCAGAACTGTCTGCAGCATCACTCCCAATCTTCCGCCGTAGTCTGAAAACCCACCCACCTCTTCAGACTCCACCATGGCCCGTAGCACTTTCCCTAGCCTAGCCCCCTTATAGATATTCCACTGTTACTTTCTTAGCTTACGCATGTTTCATGATAAATGCTTTTATGTGATGTATTCCCATGCATTTTTATTTTTCTTGCTTAATGTAAATCGCTCTGGATTAAGAGCTTCGCTAAATGCCTAAATTGTAAATTGTAACAAGTGGTGGAAAAATTACTCAATTGTTTTACTTAAAGGGATAGTTAAGATTTCTTTTGACTGAAGCTGTATTGAAATACTTGCCATTAATATAGTGGTTGCTACTGTATTAATTTATTGCCCCGAGTCCTGTGGTGGGATTTCTGCTCTGGTTTGGTGAATATTAAGTAGGGGCCACGCATTTAAAAGTAAATTAATCCACAAAACCTTAACGTCATTTGTATTGTTGACCTATTTCTAAAATATATTTAACTCTTTTTTGGGCGTAGTGATATGGACACAAAAAACATAGTTCTGTGTGATAGAGGGGTCAAAACTGAACTCCCACCACACGAGACTCGGGCAATCAATTAATGCAGTTGCAACCACTATATTAATGGTATAAGTATTTCATACAGCTTAAGTTAAACAAATCTGAACTATCCCTTTAAGAAAAAGTATACCAATACTGCAATTTAGAAGTACTTCTGTAAACTGTTAATAAATGTCTATTTTTTTAGACTTTCATCTATCTTGTAGAAATATACCATGTTTTCATGGAGATATACGATAAAGTCTATATAAAATGTGTGCCTTTTTGGAAGAACGACACCTATTGGTTTTTACATGCATTTGTGGTAGAAATGTGTCCATAGACTTGGTTTAATTCAACTTGACTATTATTTTGACATGTTCAAACTATAATCCAACTTCCCTAGCTTCAAAATAAGTTAGTGAGCATGTTTTCTGCTTTTTATAGACGGAAATATTCAAATTTTCACATCTGATTTGTATTTATTTATGTATTTCGGGTTCCAAAATGCTTTTATAGCATGTCAAAGTGAAATAAATAGTGTTGGGTCTTATAGCTGAGGTTGTTTTGAAAAAAACATGATACCAATTAAGCATTTGGTACGTATTAGAAAAATCTAAATATTCACAAATGGACAAATCAATCAAGTCAACCACTGTCTTACCTTATAGCTCTGGCGTTTTTCGTCGAATTCTCCTCATGCACAGAAACGGTCCAGTATAATCCATTGTCTTTTCAAAACCACATATCAAAGCAAGATTATACCCAAATTTGAATATTTATATTGTTGGACACGACGGTTGGACGATGACTTCACGACGACCAGCGTCTCTCACGGGACGTCAGAACAACGTCAGAACAACGTTGAACTGCAACGTTGGAAATAAGTCGTATTTTGGTTGAAAGTGAAAATTTGATTGACGTTATTATTAATCCAACGTTGTCCTGAAGTTAATCAGTGATGCTATGTGTAGACATTGAATTAATGTTGGGCTCCGACGTTGGACTAAAGTTGTAATTTAGTTGAAAATTAAAATCTGATATATATATATATATATATTTACAATTTACAATTTAGGCATTTAGCAGACGCTCTTAATCCAGAGCGATTTACATTAAGCAAGAACAAAAAAGCATGGGAATACATCACATAAAAACATTTATCATGAAACATGCGTAAGCTAAGAAAGTAACAGTGGAATATCTATAATGAAACTATATACATATAAACTATACATCTATACTACTATGCTATACATTATGTACTATGACGTGCTATGACTACATACAATGCAATTATAGTGCTGTCTACATAACATGCTATAAGTCTGTATCAAATGCTATCTAAGTCTACAGAATTGCTATCTAAGGGGGTGGGGTAAGTGCTATGGGCCATGATGGAGTCTGAAAAGGTGGGTTTTCAGACTACGGCGGAAGATTGGGAGTGATGCTGCAGTTCTGACTGCAATGGGAAGTGCATTCCACAGTTTTGGATACATAGATATATATATATATATATATATATATATATATAGGTCACGTTGTGTTTTAGTTGAGGATAAAATGTCAATCCAATGTTGGCATGATGTCATTTCCCAGTGGGCACAGGACAGATTAACCCATTCTGACCTGAGATCAGATTCATACAAGGTTTCCACTGGACACACACTGGTCTGATCAACCCATTCTGACCTGAGATCAGATTCATACGAGGTTTCCACTGGACACACACTGGTCTGATCAACCCATTCTGACCTGAGATCAGATTCATACGAGGTTTCCACTGGACACACACACTGGTCTGATTAACCCCATTCTGACCTGAGATCAGATTCTAAAAAATGTCAGTCGTTCTTCGATTTTTCAAAAATAGCAGACCTACAAGCTCGTAGCGCGCCACTCGGTGGCGCGCTATGAGCTTGTAGATCTGCTATTTTTCAATAGCTAAAGCATAACATGATGCTAAACCCCAAAATGGGTTCCCGTTCAGAATGGGTTAAGATTTGTTTTACAAAGTTTTAACAACGGGAAATACAATGATAGCACACAATATTATCTGACAGAGTTTAATACAACATTATTCAATATTTCTTTAAACATGTTATTGGCACACCTTGGCTTTTATATATGCTATATGATTTTTCCATGATAATTTCTCATCTAATATAACACCCAAAAACCTACATTCATTCACTCTTTCAATATTCACTCCATCTATAGAGAGAGTTTTTCATATTAGAGAAAATCATAAACTTGGTTTTCTTCAAATTCAATGATAACTTTTTTTTATTAAACCATCTTTTTAATTTATCCATTTCACTTGTAATACTTTCTGCTACATTTTTTAAGTTATCCCCTGAACAAAAGAAATAAGTGTCGCCTGCGAACAAAACAAACTGCATTAACTTTGACACTTATATACACAAATATCATTGATGTACAAAACCCTGGTTGTCAACAGAAACACTGAGAAGAGTAGAAGAAAGGAGGGCAAAAAAGGACACTTTAAACAAATGCAAAACCCGAGCAAAAAAAAGGCAGCAGCCCACAAAGATTACGAGGTAGCAAACAAGGAGGTAAAGAAAAGCGCCAAGTGTGACAGACAGAACTACATCGAGGCCCTGGCACAAGAAGCGGAGGAAGCAGCGGGGGAAAAAACAACCTCAAGGAGCTATAAATGACCACAAAGAAACCAGCTGGAAAGTTTAGGCAGACAAATGCCCAAGTCCGGGATAAACAGGGACGAGTCCTTACTACTAAGGAGGAACAGCAAAGATGGACAGAGCATTTTAGGGAGCTGCTCAACAGACCACCCCCTGCCCAAGTGAGAGAAATACCACCAGCAGCACACCTGCTTCACATCAACTGTACCCCCCCCCTTCCCAACAAGAACTGAGGTAAAGAAGGCCATTAAGGCACAACGACGTGGCAAGGCAACAGGGCCAGACGACATCCCCGCGGAGGCCCTACAGGCTGAACCACCATGCTACACCAGGCCCTACAGGCTGAACCACCATGCTACACCAGGCCCTACAGGCTGAACCACCATGCTACACCAGGCCCTACAGGCTGAACCACCATGCTACACCAGGCC
>NC_137881.1:1914449-1934449 GCF_963924005.1 Protomyctophum bolini | reverse complement strand
TGTCTGTCTGTCTGTCTGCCTGCCTGCCTGTCTGCCTGCCTGCCTGTCTGTCTGTCTGTCTGTCTGTCTGTCTGTCTGTCTGTCTGTCTGCCTGCCTGCCTGCCTGCCTGCCTGCCTGCCTGCCTGCCTGTCTGTCTGTCTGTCTGCCTGCCTGCCTGCCTGCCTGCCTGCCTGCCTGCCTGCCTTAGTGCCTTCCTGTCTGCCTGCGTACTAGCTGTGTCAGAGTTTCTTTCAGCAGACAGACAGGTCTGTCAGTATAGCCACAATTTGCAACCCTCGATTTTTTTTCAGAATGGGATGAATCCAGAGTTGCAACACCCTCCATTCCATTGACTCTATCCATTCATCCAATGTGCGTTTGTGATCTGCTCGTCTTAAACGACATCAGAGACTCACCGACATTGCAGCTGTAGGCCAACCTCGAATTATACTCTTTCAATCTGCAAAGTGAGTGTTTCATAAAAATCCACCGTAGAAGTGTTATGACTTGAGCTATGCTTTCTGTCAAGACATTCTGTGCCGGTGATTATTTTTCCAAGTGTTGCAGTTTGGAAGCGCTCGTTTTTTAAGGGGTCGCGCTGCTGCCTCCTGCATTATGTGAAACAGTTGGCACGGCAGGGCCGTTCAGTGACTTACGACGAGTGCTTCCAAACTCCACCACTTCAGAAAGAATCACTTGCACAGAATCTCTTGGCAGAAAGTAGCTCATAACAACGTCTACGGTGGATTACTGTGAAACCAAAGCTCGGCAGATTGAAAGAGGATCATTCAAGCTTGGCCTAGAAGAGCTGCAACGTTGTTTAAGACAAGCAGATCGCAAACGCAAACGTGGATGAGTTAGGGAGTCAATGGAGGGTCTTGCAACTCTAGATTCATCCCTTTATAAAATAATCTAGAGTTGCAAATTGCTGCCAGTTTGTCACTAGTAGTAGCCTATAGTGAATTGTCCTGATTTAATTACAGACTATAGTTGGCTTCTGATATCTCACCGATATCTCTCACGCCATCAACTGACTTCATAGGATATTAGCAGACCTATTGATTTATTGATTGATCAGTGGGTATTTCAAATGAAAGCACAACTCAATACAGAGACCGTTACTGTGGACGTCGCACTGATAAAGCACTACACTGGTTTACAACAGGGTCCAGCATGCTCAATTCATCACAACATTTAGAGACGTACAAATAGACACTTTTAGCCTTAATCACAAAAAAAACAGGAAATCATCATAAAAGGAGGTAAAAAGGGAAAGGATAATATACAGTGAGGGGGGGAAGGGGTGGGGGGGGGGGCAGTGAGGGGGGGAAGGGGTGGGGGGGGCTTATAATAATAAACCACATATAGTATAACCAACACTGCATGCACACACACACACACACACAACACACACACACACACAACACACACACACACACACACACACGCACACACACACACACACACACACACACACGTGCACACACACACACACACACACACACACACACACACACACACACAGTAGGTCTGTCTAGGCGCATTGTGCCAAGCAAACACACACTGATCTGGCATTGCAACACGTTCACGTGTGGCGTGGAGACAAGAGTCTGCTTCAATACACACACACACACACACACACACACACACACACACAGTGACACACACACACGGTCGTCTAAAAAATTAAATAGGCCTAACAATGTTTTGACAGTCAGTTGTTCTCATTAACTCATTTGTATATTACATAAAACATATGTTCATTTTCAACGACAATATTGGAACAAGAGGTGTGTGTGTGTGTGTGTGTGTGTGTGTGTGTGTGTTGTTCTCACCATCCATCGCCGGCTGTGGGACCATCACCTCCAGGCTGTGCAGAAATCCCAGCAGGCAGAGGAAATGAAGCAGCAATCCGTGTGTCGCCAGCGGCATGTTGGCTCTACCGGCGACCAGCGACATCACCACCACCATAGATATCACACCGTCTGGCCTGTGTTCACACAGGGAGCGACGTACGCGAAAATCAAATGCAGCGATTCATCAATCAATCCGGTCTCTGGTTCCTCCAGTCTGTGAATGAAAGAACCGCCGGAGGTTTGCAGACACAATATACGTGTTATCCTGGCGAGGATATGATGAGGATGATGATGGTGGTGGGGAAATAAACGCGTCTTTATGTACGCTTACCGTGCGCAACGAGCGAATTAATTAAGGTGCTGTAATTAAAGCCTGTTGTAGTCCGAAATTAAGAAGGTTGTTCAGTTCTCAAACCAAACCAAAGAAAGGCTCCTCCACATCCAGACAAACCGTACGTCCAGAGAGCGGTCAGTCCAGCTCTGCAGCCCCCGGGGTTTGGGTGTCTGCCTGGCGGCTAGTGCTGCGTCCTCTCTGCGGGGTTTGGGTGTCTGCCTGGCGGCTAGTGCTGCGTCCTCTCTGCGGGGTTTGGGTGTCTGCCTGGCGGCCACTGCTGCCTCCTCTCTGCGGGGTTTAGGTGTCTGCCTGGCGGCCACTGCTGCCTCCTCTCTCCGGGGTTTAGGTGTCTGCCTGGCGGCTTACTGCTGCCTCCTCTGCGGGGTATTGGTGTCTGCCTGGAGGCTATAGTGCTGCCTCCGAGTCCTCTCTGCGGGGTTTAGGTGTCTGCCTCGCGGCCACTGTTGCCTCCTCTCTGCGGGGTTTGGGTATCTGCCTGGCGGCCACTGCTGCCTCCTCTCTCCGCTCTAGTGTGGCTGATGATCCATGTATGTATGGAGGCTCAGTTTAGTTGTGTCTGCTGGCTGTTAGCAGCTCTAACACAGCAGGCTGCTGGCGGAGGAGAAGAACAGCATCAAAGCTACGCTACTGTAGGGTTTGTTGCTGCTGCTTGTTCTAAATCCTCCTCCTCCTCCTCCTCCTCCTCCTTCTTGCAGAAACAGATCTGGTGAAGGTTTGAAGAGCAGGGGAAAATAAACTGTCGCCTCGACGCTGTGTTTGTTTAGCGTTCTCTCACTGAGGGCTGCTCGGAAGGAATGAGAGAGGGAGAGGGAGAGAGAGAGAGAGAGAGAGAGAGAGAGAGACTCCCAGCCAGCCACAGCAGTCCTCCCACCTCTGTGTGTGTGTGTGTGTGTGTGTGTGTGTGTGTGTGTGTGTCGCACGCACATGATTGAAATGAACGGAGCAGAGGACTCACACACACACACACACACACACACACACACACACACACACACACACACACACACACACACACTCACACACACACACACACACACACACACACACACAAACACACGCACACACTGTGAGACACACACACACACACAGCTGGCTGCGTGTGACGTCGACAGCATCCCCCCTCCCTCCCCCCTCTCTACTAAAAGCATTGTTTTATAATTTAGCTATTTATTTTTTTATAGCAGTGGTTATCAAACTTTCTCACCCCCAGAAAGATTATGTTTTATAAAAAATGTTTGACTTCAAAGCAGCTCATTGATTTTGACAGCAACATTTTAGATTTTAAGTTTTTTTAGTCAGTCTTTTGTTTTTAGTCGACCAAATGTCATGAGATTTTAGTCGACTAAATCTATAGTTGATGTATTTTGGCGGGGCTTGATGCCGTCGAAATGAATGCTTAAATTACACTTATATATCTTATATTAAATAGCCGATCTACAAGCTCACAACGCGTCACATTATATACTGGATCTCTTGTCCACTATAGTCCCAATTCCTAACATTTTTAAGTCTAGTTTGTATGTGTTGACGAAATTGTCAATAGCCTATATTTAATATCAGTCTCAGCTTTAGTCATCATAGTTTTCATTTAGTTTTCGTCAGTGAAAAAAAGGTAGGCCTACTCGACGACGAACAGTTTTCCTCATAGTATTAGTCGACGAAATCAACACCGAGCGTCAGAATGCAGCGCTGTGCTTTAGACCAGAGCTTCTAGGTACTATAGTAGGCCTACCACTGGTGGTACTTGAGCCCCCTCTGCTGGTACACAGAGGAAAGTGGAAGGAAACATTCTCTTCTCCCTTCTGGCTCCAAAACTATGGAATGCACTTCCCATCACAGTCAGATAAATGTTTTTATGTGATGTATTCCATATGCTTTTTTATTTTTATTTTTCTTGCTTAATGTAAATCGCTCTGGATTAAGAGCTTCGCTAAATGCCTAAATTGTAAATTGTAACAAGTGGTGGAAAAATTACTCAATTGTTTTACTTAAAGGGATAGTTAAGATTTCTTTTGACTGAAGCTGTATTGAAATACTTGCCATTAATATAGTGGTTGCTACTGTATTAATGTATTGCCCCGAGTCCCGTGGTGGGAGTTCTGCTCTGGTTTGGTGAATATTAAGTAGGGGCCACGCATTTAAAAGTAAATTAATCCACAAAACTTTAACGTCATTTGTATTGTGGACCTATTTCTAAAATATATTTAACTCTTTTTTGGGCGTAGTGATATGGACACAAAAAACATAGTTCCGAGTGATAGAGGGGTCAAAACTGAACTCCCACCACACGAGACTCGGGCAAGTATTTCATACAGCTTTAAGTTAAACAAATCTGAACTATCCCTTTAAGAAAAAGTATACCAATACTGCAATTTAGAAGTACTTCTGTAAACTGTTAATAAATGTCTTTATTTTTTTTAGACTTTCATCTATCTTGTAGAAATATACCATGTTTTCATGGAGATATACGATGAAGTTTATATAAAATGTGTGCCTTTTTGGAAGAACGACACCTATTGGTTTTTACATGCATTTGTGGTAGAAATGTGTCCATAGACTTGGTGTTTTTCAACTTGACTATTATTTTGACATGTTCAAACTATAACCCAACTTCCCTAGCTTCAAAATAAGTTAGTGAGCATGTTTTCTGCTTTTTATAGACGGAAATATTCAAGTTTTTCACATCTGATTTGTATTTATTTTCAATGTATTTCGGGTTCCAAAATGCTTTTATAGCATGTCAAAGTGAAATAAATAGTGTTGGGTCTTATAGCTGAGGTTGTTTTGAAAAAACATGATACCAATTAAGCATTTGGTACGTATTAGAAAAATCTAAATATTCACAAATGGACAAATCAATCAAGTTTAATCAGGCCAACCACTGTCTTACCTTAGCTCTGGCGTTTTTCGTCGAATTCTCCTCATGCACAGAAAAGGTCCAGTATAATCCATTGTCTTTTCAAAACCACATATCAAAGCAAGATTATACCCAAATTGGAATATTTATATTGTTGGACACGTTGGACGACGACCAGCGTCTCTCACGGGACGTCAGAACAACGTTGAACTGCAACGTTGGAAATAAATTGTATTTTGGTTGAAAGTGAAAATTTGATTGACGTTATTATTAATCCAACGTTGTCCTGAAGTTAATCAGTGATGTTATGTGTAGACATTGAATTAATGTTGGACTAAAGTTGTAATTTAGTTGAAAATTAAAATCTGATTGACGCCATTACCCAACATCGGCTTGACGACGTTAATCTCTGATGTTATGTAGACATCACATTTTGGTTTGGGCTCCAACGTTGAATACACATTATATTTTAGTTGAACATTAACAATGGGTTGACGTCATAACCCAGCATTGGCTTGATATATATAGGTCAGATTGTGTTTTAGTTGAGGATAAAATGTCAATCCAATGTTGGCATGATGTTGTTTCCCAGTGGGCACAGGACAGATTAACCCATTCTGACCTGAGATCAGATTCATACGAGGTTTCCACTGGACACACACTGGTCTGATTAACCCCATTCTGACCTGAGATCAGATTCTAAAAATGTCAGTCGTTCTTCGATTTAAAAAAAATAGCAGATCTACAAGCTCGTATCGCGCCACTCGGTGGCGCGCTATGAGCTTGTAGATCTGCTATTTTTCAATAGCTAAAGCATACCATGATGCTAACACCAAAATGGGTTCCCGTTCAGAATGGGTCACGGTGGCACAGTTGCTAGTGCTGTCGCCTCACAGCTAGAAGGTCCTGGGTTCGATTCCCGCTCGGGGCACTGTGGGTGCTGGCGGCGTGTTTCCTCCTCCGCGTCATCAGTGCCCATACCCGAAGGCGGGGGTTGGCGAAAGGGCCTTTCTGTGTGGAGTTTGCATGTTCTCCCCGTGTCCCCTAGGGTAGGTACCCTCACAAAAACATGCAGTAATCCTGGTTTCTAAACTGCCTCCCCCTGGCCAGCCGGGGCGCCTGATGGAGGGGAAAGGAACTGGTTGGAATAACGTGTTCCTTCCACACGCTACGTCCAACCAGGGAAACTCCCCCCTGTCAGGTGTAAAGGAGCAACTTGGACACTCAAGCATGAAGGAAGCATGAGTTAAGTCCGTTGCTCTCCCCAGGTTGGCGGAGGGTGTGTAGAGCCCAGGATCACTGTAGATGATTGACACAGGGGTGAAAAATGGGTTACAAAATCGTGGGATGAAAAATATATAAAAAATAAAATAAAAAAAAAGATTTGTTTTACAAAGTTTTAACAACGGGAAATACAATAATAGCACACAATATTATCTGACAAAGTTTAATACAACATTGTTCAATATTTCTTTAAACATGTTTTGGCACACGTTGGCTTTTATATATGCTATATGATTTTTCCATGATAATTTCTCATCTAATATAACACCCAAAAACCTACATTCATTCACTCTTTCAATATTCACTCCATCTATAGAGAGAGTTTTTCATATTAGAGAAAATCATAAACTTGGTTTTCTTCAAATTCAATGATAACTTTTTTTTATTAAACCATCTTTTTAATTTATCCATTTCACTTGTAATACTTTCTGCTACATTTTTTAAGTTATCCCCTGAACAAAAGAAATAAGTGTCGCCTGCGAACAAAACAAACTGCATTAACTTTGACACTTCACAAATATCATTGATGTACAAAACCCTGGTTGTCAACAGAAACACTGAGAAGAGTAGAAGAAAGGAGGGCAAAAAAGGACACTTTAAACAAATGCAAAACCCGAGCAAAAAAAAGGCAGCAGCCCACAAAGATTACGAGGTAGCAAACAAGGAGGTAAAGAAAAGCGCCAAGTGTGACAGACAGAACTACATCGAGGCCCTGGCACAAGAAGCGGAGGAAGCAGCGGGGGAAAAAACAACCTCAAGGAGCTATAAATGACCACAAAGAAACCAGCTGGAAAGTTTAGGCAGACAAATGCCCAAGTCCGGGATAAACAGGGACGAGTCCTTACTACTAAGGAGGAACAACAGCAAAGATGGACAGAGCGTTTTAGGGAGCTGCTCAACAGACCACCCCCTGCCCAAGTGAGAGAAATACCACCAGCAGCACACCTGCTTCACATCAACTGTACCCCCCCCCTTCCCAACAAGAACTGAGGTAAAGAAGGCCATTAAGGCACAACGACGTGGCAAGGCAACAGGGCCAGACGACATCCCCGCGGAGGCCCTACAGGCTGATCTTGAAACCTCAACCACCATAAAATATGGGAAGAGGAAAGCATACCAGCAGACTGGAAGGGCGGTCTTATCGCTATTATTCCTAAAAAAAAAAAAGGAGCAGGGTGATTGATAGGTGTCAGTGACTGATTGATTTGATACCACCACCCAAGTTTACTAAGGGATAGGAAGTGAGTGTGTGACACACGGGAGGGATCTCCCAAACAAACAGGGTGTATGTGGGCCTACACGGAGGAGAAGAGGAGCTCCAGGCGCCAGATAGCGTTCCATTTCGTCAAACACAACTTTTGGGCGTCCCTACGTGAAGTGTTCAGAGTAAACGCCACGATCCTGCTGATTTATTCCTTAGTTCATAATTTGCCTCGCTATGAAGAGGGCGATTGTTTACAAACTCTGCGAGCTAGGTAGGTATCATCCCTTGCTTGTTTCCATTCAGGCCCAAATTAATGCAATCAATTCATAGACATGAAGAATAACACCAAATCACACTTGTGGTAAGGTCTTATCGTCATGCATCACATTCCATGCTCAGCTAATCAAATCATAAAAAAAAATGTCATTCTGGCCAATCATTTCTGGCGTCATCAGTTTTTCTCAATATGTACATCAACCAATCAAATAATCGCTAGGGGGTGATGATCAGCCAATCAAATCATCATGTTTGTGTTCACACAAAGACAAAGCCCAGTAGGAAGAGCTAGCGCCCCTCAACAAAAAAATCAATATCATCAATACAAGAAAATGTATCATGTAGTCAATAATACAACACTAAATGTACAGAGTGGGAGAAAGTTAGGAGGGGGGGGGGGTGATCACCTGTTTAAAGGAGAAGTGATCATTTCCTCTTCATTGGGCCTTTTGGCCTGTTTTAACCCACCTGAGATCAGATTCATACGAGGTTTCCACTGGGCAAGACACTGAACCCCAAATTGCTTCCGATGTGCTGGTTGGTACCTTGCATGGCTTCCGACGCAATCAGTGTATGAATGTAATGTAATGTAATGTAATGTAATGTAATGCACAATCTATGTACAGCGCCTTGGATAAAGGCGTTATATTTACCAGTCTGTGTTGTTATCCAGTGTGGACACGAAGGTGTTTCTTCAGGGAACGTGACCTTTTGAAACTCTTGTCACAATGTTTACATTGGAAAGGTTTTTCTCCAGTGTGGACACGGAGGTGTGTCTTCAGATTCCTTGAATCACTGAAACTCTTGTCACAATATTGACAGTTGAAAGGTTTTTCTCCAGTGTGGACACGGAGGTGTGACTTCAGATTTCTTGAGTCGCTGAGACTCTTGTCACAATGTGGACAAATGAAAGCTTTTTCTCCAGTGTGGACACGAAGGTGCTTCTTCAGTAACCCTGACTGTCTGAAACTCTTGTCACAATGTTTACATTGGAAAGGTTTTTCTCCAGTGTGGACATACTGGTGTGTCTTCAGATTACACGAAGCACTGAAACGCTTATCACAATATTTACAGTGGAAAGGTTTTTCTCCAGTGTGGACACAAAGGTGTGCCTTCAGGTGACCTAACTGAACGAAACTCTTGTCACAATGTTTACAATGGAAACGATTTTCTCCAGTGTGGACACTAAGGTGTCTCCTCAGGCTAAGTGACAAACTGAAACTCTTGTCACAATGTTCACAGTGGAAAGGTTTTTCCCCAGTGTGGACACAAATGTGTCGCTTAGAGAAAGATGAGTGCCTGAAACTCTTGAAACAATTTTTACATTGGAAAGGTTTCTCTCCAGTGTGGACACGAAGGTGTTCCTTTAGATGACTGGAACTACTGAAACTCTTATCACAATATTTACAGTGAAAAGGTTTCTCTCCAGTGTGGACACGAAGGTGTGACTTTAGATGACTGGAACTCCTGAAACTCTTATCACAATATTTACAGTGAAAAGGTTTCTCTCCAGTGTGGACACGAAGGTGTGACTTTAGATGACTGGAATTGTTGAAACTCTTGTCACAATGTTCACAGTGGAAAGGTTTTTCTCCAGTGAGGACACGAAGGTGTTGCTTTAGGTTATCTGACCGTTTGAAACTCTTGTCACAATGGTTACACTGGAAACGATTTTCTCCAGTGTGGACACGAAGGTGTTGCTTTAGGTTATCTGACCGTTTGAAACTCTTGTCACAATGGTTAGTGGTTACACTGGAAACGATTTTCTCCAGTGTGGACACGAAGGTGTCTCTTCAGGTGACTTGACCAACTGAAACTCTTGTCACAATGGTTACACTGGAAACGATTTTCTCCAGTGTGGACACGAAGGTGTTGCTTTAGGTTATCTGACCGTTTGAAACTCTTGTCACAATGGTTACACTGGAAACGATTTTCTCCAGTGTGGACACAAAGGTGTGCCTTCAGGTGACCTAACTGAACGAAACTCTTGTCACAATGTTTACATTGGAAACGATTTTCTCCAGTGTGGACACTAAGGTGTCTCCTCAGGCTAAGTGACAAACTGAAACTCTTGTCACAATGTTCACAGTGGAAAGGTTTTTCCCCAGTGTGGACACAAATGTGTCGCTTAGAGAAAGATGAGTGCCTGAAACTCTTGAAACAATTTTTACATTGGAAAGGTTTCTCTCCAGTGTGGACACGAAGGTGTTCCTTTAGATGACTGGAACTACTGAAACTCTTATCACAATATTTACAGTGAAAAGGTTTCTCTCCAGTGTGGACACGAAGGTGTGACTTTAGATGACTGGAACTCCTGAAACTCTTATCACAATATTTACAGTGAAAAGGTTTCTCTCCAGTGTGGACACGAAGGTGTGACTTTAGATGACTGGAATTGTTGAAACTCTTGTCACAATGTTCACAGTGGAAAGGTTTTTCTCCAGTGAGGACACGAAGGTGGTGCTTTAGGTTATCTGACCGTTTGAAACTCTTGTCACAATGGTTACACTGGAAACGATTTTCTCCAGTGTGGACACGAAGGTGTTGCTTTAGGTTATCTGACCGTTTGAAACTCTTGTCACAATGGTTACACTGGAAACGATTTTCTCCAGTGTGGACACGAAGGTGTTGCTTTAGGTTATCTGACCGTTTGAAACTCTTGTCACAATGGTTACACTGGAAACGATTTTCTCCAGTGTGGACACGAAGGTGTCTCTTCAGGTGACTTGACCAACTGAAACTCTTGTCACAATGTTTACAGTGAAAGGGTTTTTCTCCAGTGTGGACACGCTGGTGCTTCTTCAGGGAACCTGAGTCTCTGAAACTCTTGTCACGACGTTCGTCATCATCGTCTTCACTGGTCTCCTCCCAATCATCACTGTCTTCAGTGACTTCAGTGTCAGATTCAAGTACGACTTGAACCTCAGAGCAGTGGGAAGATGAGACAAAGATGAAAGGTGACGATGATGAAGAAGAAATGTCTTCTTCATCGTCAACTTTCACTGCTAGTAATGTCAACGTTGACCCAACAGGTTCCTCTGGTCTTTGAAGTAGGTCCTCCTGTTCATCTTTAAGCTCCTCCTGTTCTTCTTTAATGTGTGGAGGCTTTGGTTCCTCCTGGAGCAGACTGGGGCTCCTCTCCTGTTCAGGAGAAACCTCCTCTTTACACACAACCATGTGCAGGATGTCTAGGAGCAGAAACATAACATGATGGTCAACACTGGATTCCTAAAATGTAAATCCATTAATTTTCCATGTACAAAATGAGCTATTACCTACCAAGATAACATTGACTAAAGCGCTACTAACTACATGTTATTACAGTTATGAAAGATTTTTGCGAAATACAAAAAACGTAGTGTGAAATAATATATTTAGTTACTTTGACAGTACACCAAAAGCCAAAATGAATAATAATGTTACAGCAAGTTACTTCACACCTTGAGCTCTGATTTGGAAGTAAATTAGTCATGCCACTCAGTGCATGACGTTATGAAACAGAAGCACTTCTGACAATGAAAGCTTGAAATGTGGACCGCTGGTAGCTTAACAATCTATATAAAAGATGTCTACTGCGTAGCTCTGTGCGTCTGAACGTACATGGGTCTGTGAGTCTATGAGTCCGTCTCTCTGTGTGTTTCGGGCAAATCTGACAAACTACAGTAGCGATCAAATCTCACAAACTGCTGTAGCGATCAGTGCCAAATGTCTTGTTCACGCTACCAGTCGGCCAGGCAAGTATTTTCCCACACCCGATAGAAATTGCGTCGCACATAATGGTAATGTTTCAGTTTTTGTAAAGAGTAAGAAAGTGCAGACGCTAAGCTTGCAAATACTTGTTTGAAAGTTGCTAACCCACTTAAACACTCTATACCTAGGGTGAACCAACCGTCTGTACTTAAACATTCTATACTACTCTGTACTTAAACACTATACTTAGCATAGGCGGCGGGTGCATAAGGCTAGGGAAGGCTTAGCCTTCCCAAAAATTATGCTGGGTATTTTTTTAAATATATATAATATATGTGTGTGTGTGTTGTCGCTGCCCCCTGGTGATCGCTGATCGGATAGGCTATACACTATACAGCAACTGGCCTAATCAGCATATGATTGACTACTATTGGTATGTCTGTAAACCTCGTCCTTCCAGTCGCTTTGTAGCAAAGAGTAGCGCACGCTGGGTTTTTTTGGGAAACAGCAAAACGCAAAATGTCTTTTTCAAGGCAAAGATAAAGTAGCCTAATTCAGAAGAAGAAGCTGTGAGTCGGCTGTCCGAACTCAGTGCCCGCACGGTTCACAGTTCACACCACTGCAGCAACACTGACACGTTCAGCGGAGTGACTGCTGTCTCTGTGCCGTCTGTGAAGAGCCATGAGCCGCGACTCCCGGAGGGGCAGCAAGACCGCCGGGTAATCTACACTACGGTGACTGACTGACTCGAGACTTGAGAAAAAGACATCCAAAAGTCGTTGTCTGTGTATAGGCTAATTCATTGGTAAAAGTATGCTAAATAACTCATTTTTAGACCATCTGGGAAATAAATAAATCCGCGGCGGCGGCCTCGCGAGAGTCCCCCCCCCCCCCCCCCGACGCAATTCCATAGCCTACCCAAAGGTAAAACGCACCCGACGGCTATGATACTTAGTGTTAAATTCAGGAACTAATACTTTGGGGATGTATGTATGGTCAACCATCAGCTATGCAAGCAGGTGTGTAACTGATGACAATTAGGAGAATGGAAACAATCTGATCTACATCCACACACGACACACAGACAAGAGATACCAAGAGGTGCTACGCCTCTTTCCCCTCCTGGCTTTGCCCTGGGTTGGCTCCCATAGAGTTAATTTACTTGCCTCAAGTTATGCGATGTCTGACGTGACCTACAGAACAGAAAATTATTAACCCATTTAGACCGAGAACGCATCTGTGTCACCTTAGCTTTTAACCGTTATTTTAAAACTATTCGTTTTTATTTTCTTTCTTTTTTTTTTTAACTAAAATCTTTGCTTCTGGGGAACAAAATGTTTTCAGATGTTCAAAAGACTGTCATGATCTGGAAGACGTTTGTAGAATCTGGTCTCAGGTCTTTAAAGAAAGGAAGAGAACATGAAACTTACTGAGGTGTGGCTGGTCTTCAACTTCCTGTTTAATAGAAACGTCTTCAACTTCCTGTTTAATAGAAACGTCTTCAGCTTCCCGTTTAATAGAAACGTCTTCAGCTTCCTGTTCAATAGAAACGTCTCCAGCTTCCTGTTTAATAGAAACGTCTTCAGCTTCCTGTTTAATAGAAACGTCTTCAGCTTCCTGTTCAATAGAAACGTCTCCAGCTTCCTGTTTAATAGAAACGTCTTCAGCTTCCTGTTTAATAGAAACGTCTTCAGCTTCCTGTTCAATAGAAACGTCTTCAGCTTCCTGTTTAATGGAAACGTCTTCAGCTTCCTGTTTAATGGAAACGTCTTCAGCTTCCTGTTTAATAGAAACGTCTCCAGCTTCCTGTTTAATAGAAACGTCCCTGGCTGAGTCTGGAGAGTTCATCTTCACCTGGGAGTGATGCATCATGGGTATTGTAGTTCTTACGAGTCTGGAGAGTTCGTCTTCACCTGCAGTCTGGACTCCGGTCTGAAATCAAGAGAATAAGGAAGGACTTTAACCATTTAGGACGGAAATACATCTGTGTCGCTTTGGGGTTTAACCACTATTTTAAACTTTGGCTTAAACTTTGGAGTAGAGTCGGCGATAAGAAGGAGAGAGAGAAAGAAGTACGATAATAAAACTAAAATGAGCGACGACAACGAGGTGCAACGTGTGTGTCAGAA
The DNA here is from genome assembly GCF_963924005.1 of Protomyctophum bolini. Classification (NCBI taxonomy): domain Eukaryota; kingdom Metazoa; phylum Chordata; class Actinopteri; order Myctophiformes; family Myctophidae; genus Protomyctophum; species Protomyctophum bolini. The sequence goes on along the minus strand of NC_137881.1, from coordinate 1,920,818 downwards.
ATGGTCCAGAGTGAAAATTCGTCTCTGCCCGAGAGGGACCAGAGACACCCGCACGCTCACAGACCATTCAGACCAATGTGTATTACAATGCACGTTCAATGGTTCGTAGTGGAAAAACACTGTGAGAGGTGGACTTTCAGCCCGCACCCCGGAATGTGTATTATTCATAACTCTGCATGCGCTGCGCGCTGAGTCTGACAGCACTGGTCCCGACCGCAGAGCAGAGTAGAGAAAGGCTCGCTGGCTGCTCTGCTGTCTGCAGATAGACTGTTGTGCTCTCCGTGAGGAAAGCTTGAAATGCCAAAGAACTATCTCATCATCATTGACATGCAGAAAAAGTAGGCTACTGTTTTCTTAGCTTTGTGACTGACCAATGAGAAGCAGATTGTATTGTCTGCAAAGGAACTATGTGTCTGTCACAAATAAAAGTTCTGTCCTGCAAGCCCATGTCAACAACACAGACAAGGCAGCTGTGCGCGAGGTGAGTCCTGCAAATTAAATTGACCCAATATTATTTTGTACAACCTAGCAAAGCATAAGATAATGGTTTGGAGAATAGGCTGGTCTCTCTTTTTACAAGAGATAAGCCATTGCATAGGCCTACAGGTTCTTAAACTTTTTAATTTCAAGAAGCCCCATAACTCTGAGAGTAAAACCAGATCGACTCATAAGAGTCCCATTTGATTCCATTTGTACAGTATCATAGTTAAACGTTATAAAAGGGTCCATTTGGTTCCATTTGTACTAGTACACTCTCAGAGTTACAGACCTGTAAGGGTCCATTTGGGTCCACGTGTTACACTCTCAGAGTTACAGACCTATAATGGGTCCATTTGGAACCCCCTCAAGGAACCATGAGGGTCCCTGGATCACACCTTTGAGAGCCTGCAACTGCAACTTGTTCCTGACGAACCACCCCGGACATGCGATTCAAATTTTGGATGGATTGGACATTCCGTTTGTGATTTATGGCATTTTTTGTGATATAGGCCCCTTCTACTAACTTTGGAAGACGATTCCGGCCGAACGATACGCACTACCAAAATTGTGAAGTTAGTATTTTAATCGGAGGGGTCCAGAGATCACGTGTGCCGATTTCTGTGAGATTTTGACAAAATCTGTAGTGGGAAAAGCAAAAAGTGTGTTTTGGACAAAATTCAAAATGGCGGAAAATCTATCATGACGCAAATGGGCGTGGCCTATATGGGGAGATGCGTCATGACCCAAGGAATCCAGGTAAAAAATAATTTTGATTTTACGACCTACGGTTGAAGAGTTATGAGCCAAAAGGTAAAGTGGGCTGTTATAGCGCCACCATGAGGCCGACCTAAACAATTATAATTTTAATTAATTTTAGTGATAATTAGGAAATATTCCTCCAAGTTTTGTAACTCTAGTGCTTACAGTGTCAGAGGAAAAAATAATTGAATGTGATTTTTTGCATTTTCCCATTCATGTCAATGGGGAAATTTAATTCACTAGTAGTACCACCCCAGTCGGGGGGGTAGTACCACCCCCAGTCGGGGGGGTAGTACCACCCCAGTCGGGGGGGTAGTACCGACCAGTCGGGGGGGTAGTACCGACCCCAGTCGGGGGGGTAGTACCGAATAAACGAATCCCAAATGTTTATAAACAAATCCCAAATGTTTGTAAACAAATCTCAAATGTTTGTAAACAAATCTCAAATGTTTGTAAACAAACACTGAAATGTTTGTAAACAAACACCAAATGTTTGTAAACAAATCCCAAATGTTTGTAAACAAATCTCAAATGTTTGTAAACAAATCTCAAATGTTTGTAAACAAACACTGAAATGTTTGTAAACAAACACCAAATGTTTGTAAACAAACACCGCAATGTTTTGTAAACACATCCTTGAACATTGGTGGTGATAACGCGTCCAGGACTTGCCTCAGACTTCTCCTCAGGAGACTTGGGTCAGATCTGAAGACATTTTATTTGGCGTTAGGAACCCGTTGTGACAGCATGCCCTTGCTGACGTCCATGATACCCCAACTGAAGATATTTAAGGCCCTATTTTGAAAGAAAAACATTTTTGAATAGTTCAACTAGCCGATTTACAAGCTCACGTGTGGATGTAGATCAGCCCCCTCAAGGAACCATGAGGGTCCCTGGATCACACCTTTGAGAGCCACTGCTTTAAATAAATACATAACTAATATAGAGCATATTTGATCAAATTTAGGAGCCAAACTTTTTTGACAAATTCATTTAATTCAAACGCGCACGACACATGTGCACATCCACGACATGCACGCGCACATGCACGCGCGCATGTGTCCTCTTTTTGGTAATTCAGAATATGTTATGCCTAGATTAGTTGCCAACATCTCCAACCATCATCATCACATAAATTCACCATTATTTAAAATAAAATAACAATGTTTCTACATTCTCTAATTGTGTAGACTTGTAAATTAAGTAGGCTAATCTAATGCAACAACAACAATACTAGTTGTGTTGTGTGCAGGCAGCTAATGTGTGTGTCCGTTTGGTGTGGGGGGACCCTCTACCAATGCTGACTACAGCTTCCATGCTAGTAAAGGCATTTGCTAAACCAAATACCCGGTCAAAGCTGTTAATTGTACACGATCGTTTTTGAAGATAATACTAGTATGGTACTAACTGGCTAACAGAAATAGCAAAGAAGGAAATATTAACAATGATATTTTGTTAAAAGTGTCTTGTCAGATGTTCTAACGGTGACAGGATGCGGCTAGCTAACAAGCTAACGTAGCATTTCCAAACCAAACCACTCCATATTCGGTCAGAATGTTAATCTGAACACAAACAAACAAGACATCATAACAATGTGTTCAACCATTCAGGAGCATCGATACTCATTTTGTACCTGAAAAGTGTCGATTTCAATGAAGCTTCTGGAACACCGTCTCTTCTTAGAGCTGAATTCCAAAGCCACTCGGTCAGTCCAGCATGGTGGTGTGACGTCACGGTGACATTGGTGACCTGCAGAAATGTGTGACCATCGTCTCTAGACGTCACGTGACGTCAGTGTATGAACGTAAATCACTGCGGTTTGTTTATTACAGAGTTCAACGAAGCGGTATTTAGGCAGGCTCGTATTAAAAGATCACCATGTGAGTTATTTATTATGTCAAGTCCACAAGACGGTCACATATTTCGTCAGGTCACCAAGTTCACCGTAACACCTCTCTCTGCGGGCCCGACCAATCGATTGGATCAACAAGACGTAACGAGCAGATCACAGATTCACTGATATTTCTCTCCGTTATTCCTTTTCTAGATGTTTTAAACTCTTTCATGGGACTTAATTCTGTAAATAGTTCTCTCTCTCACACCTTGTAGTTGTAGTTTTATTATTAAAACCACACTGCTAACAGCTGTGTGTGTGTGTGTGTGTGTGTGTGTGTGTGTGTGTGTGTGTGTGTGTGTGTGTGTGTGAACCATAGTGTGAACGCTGCAACGCACATAGAGGGTTGTGCACATGCGCACCAGCCCTGCTGCAGCCTGGAGCGTGCACGGTGCACGTACCATGAACGGTCACCAGGGGGAGCCATGGTACAGTGTAATACAGTGGGGAGCAGATAATATGGAACAGCTATAGTGCTGAAAACTCTCCCATCGAGATTTACTAAAATATTTATATCAATCCATCCAGGATCCGGGTGAGTTATGACCATAACACCTCTGATTCTGAGAAAACAACAAGATTGCATATTTAATTGAATTATTTACTACATTTAATAAATGCTCTTTGTTTAGCGTTTTTCATTTTCATTTATTCACAGAATCAGAGTTTTTATGGTCATGATTCACCAGGATCCTGGAAGGCTTGATTCAAGGCTTAAAATAATTGATATAAATATTTTAATACATTTAAATATAAACATGTTTAAATACACTTTGTGTTAATCTCTATGGAAAAAAATAATAATGGCAGATTTTTTTCAGTGGGTCCAGAATAATAATCAGCGCTCTGGAACTATAGTGGTAATTTTAAATATAAACTTAGAACCATTTGATGAATCAAATCGAACAATTCAATGTCAGTGTCTTCCCCACACACACACACACACACACACACACACACACACACACACACACACACACACTTTACATTTCTACCAACATGTATTTTTACTTTTTCATTTATACTGTGTATCCATTGTTGTATTATTTATGTGGGCGGCAACAGGGTCCACATTGTTCAATTCATCAAAACATTTAGAGACAAACAAATAGACACTTCTATGTAGTTAAAGAACAGAACAGGAATTCATCATATAGGAAGCAAAAAGGGAAAAAATACATATACAGTGAGGGGAAAAGGGGGGTAAAAGAAAAAGAAAGACAGAGTGTAGGGCGCCTGCACACAACACCATGCGTTGATGCCATGTGTGCACATGTGCAGGCACCCAACACCACGTCCATACAAAAACACAGTACAATACAGATAAAAATTCAGCTTTTACAGAGGCCAGTTTCGAATTGCAGCCATCCGTAGGTGCCCTTTGAGAGCAGTTTTGAAGGAGTCAAGGGATTCACATGTCTTTTTTTTTTTTTTTTTTTAATATTTTTTATCCCACGATTTTGTAACCCATTTTTCACCCCTGTGCCAATCATCTACTGTGATCCTGGGCTCTACACACCCTCCGCCAACCTGGGGAGAGCAACGGACTTTGAACTCATGCTTCCTTCATGCCTGAGTGTCCAAGTTGCTCCTTTACAACCTGACAGGGGGGAGTTTCCCTGGTTGGATGTAGCGCGTGGAAGGAACACGTTATTCCAACCAGTTCCTTTCCCCTCCATCAGGCGCCCCGGCTGGCCAGGGGGAGGCAGTTTAGAGACCAGGATTACTGCATGTTTTTGTGAGGGTACCTACCCTAGGGGATTCACATGTCTTAATGACTGTTGGTAGGGCGTTCCACATTTTGGTGGCATAGGAGCGAAAATAATGTAGTCCCTTGTTTGTGCCGAATCTGGGTTGTAGCCTACATGGTTTGTTGCACTCCCTCTGGTGTTGTGGGTGTGGACTTCGTTTACATTAAGGAAGTATTTAGACAGGTACATGCGGGTATCTTGGTGGTGTATCGAATCTTGTGGAACAGACCCATTGCAAGATGCTGTACTCTGTCGTCGACCCTAAGCCATCACAGCCTGTCAAAGTGGGCAGGGGTGAGGTGGGTTCGGGGGGTGAGGCCAAGTAGGAGCCTGACCAGTTTGTTTTGGGAGGTCTGGAGCCTTGTTTTAAGGGCCTTTGAGGTGCTGTGGTACCAAGAGGTGCATGCATAGTCAAAGAAACCTTGTACGAGGGCTCCTGTTAAGGTCTTCAAGGTGTTTTTGTTGACCAGTGAGGAGATCCTGTAAAGGAATCTTGTTCTTTGATTGACTTTTTTGATTACGTCTTTCACCGGAAAGATTGGCCTCCAGGATGGAACCTAGGTAGGTAATTTTATCCTTCCGTGTGATAATATTGTCACCTAACCAAGAAGCCTTTTTGAGATTACTATTTGATCCGAAGAGAATGGATTCAGTTTTTCCCAGGTGTAAAGATAGTTTGTTATCAGCGAGCCAGCCAGGTGCAGATTCTACCGAGTTCAGAGCTGAGGGTCTTTTCAACCTGCAGTTTGTTCCTGTCCGAGACCAGCAGTGCTGAGTCATCTGCGAACAGGAACAAGTTGCAGTCACAAGCTGAAGTCATGTCGTTTACATATATTAGGAACAGTAAAGTCCCTAGTATGCTTCCTTGTGGGACGCCACAGCTCACTGGGAGGGGGGAGGGAGGGGGGACACAGTGTTCCGTTCACCTCCACCATCTGTTCTCTCCCCTCCAGGTTTGGCATGTCTCTAGCGTATCCAGCACATAGAAACAGTTACTACGTCAGTAAACACGTCAGTAGCGTATAGATCTACTGACCAGCACATAGAGACAGTTACTATGTCAGTAAACATGTCAGTAACGTATAGATCTACTGACCAGCACATAGAGACAGTTACTACGTCAGTAAACACGTCAGTAGCGTATAGATCTACTGACCAGCACATAGAAACAGTTACTACGTCAGTAAACATGTCAGTAGCGTATAGATCTACTGACCAACACATAGAAACAGTTACTACGTCAGTAAACATGTCAGTAGCGTATAGATCTACTGACCAGCACATAGAGACAGTTACTACGTCAGTAAACATGTCAGTAGCGTATAGATCTACTGACCAGCACATAGAGACAGTTACTACGTCAGTAAACATGTCAGTAGCGTATAGATCTACTGACCAGCACATAGAGACAGTTACTACGTCAGTAAACATGTCAGTAGCGTATAGATCTACTGACCAGCACATAGAGACAGTTACTACGTCAGT
>NC_137881.1:1889449-1909449 GCF_963924005.1 Protomyctophum bolini | reverse complement strand
CCCTCTCTCTCTCTTCTCTCTCTCTCTCCCTCCCTTTCTGTGTCTCTCCCCCTGCCTCTCTCTCTCTCTCTCTCCCCCTCTCTCTCTCTCTCTCTCTCTCTCTCTCCCTCCTCCCTTTCTGTGTCTCTCCCCCTCCCTCTCTCTCTCCCCCTCCCTCTCTCTGTCCCTCCCTCCCTTTCTCTCTCTCTCTCTCTCTCTCTCTCTCTCTCTCTCTCTCTCTCTCTCTCCCTCTCCCCCTCTCTCCCTCTCTCTCCCTCTCTCTCCCTCTCTCTCTCTCTCTCTCTCTCTCTCTCTCAAATACTTGCATCTATCTACTTCAGTAAAAGTATCAAATAATAATACTGTGATGTGCAAATGGTGTGTTGAAATGAAGTAAAGTACAAGTCTTGAGTAAAAGGTATCGAAATGTGCTTCAAAGTACCAAAAGTATAATAGTATTACGCCGAACGTCCCATATTTTCACAAGTTTTCCCGTTCGAATATTTGAACACCGCACGCACGCACGCACGCACGCACGCACGCACGCACGGACACACACACACGCACGCACGCACGCACGCACGCACGCACGCACGCACGCACGCACGCACGCACCTCCTTCCCCCCGGCCCTCAGATGAATAGAATTTAACTAAATAAATAAATAGAATTAAATAAATGTTCCTCCCAGAATGTGATTTGGTTCTGAATGAATGAATGAATGAATGAATCCGGCTTCCTGCTGAGCTCTGAGAGCAACAGGAGACGACCGGGCTGCTCCTTATTAGAGTCTGTGGTAGGACAGGTGGTGTCGTGTGTCTCGGGGGCCTCTCTCCGTCTCCGTTGGAGGAATGACATGTTTTCCTACAGCGTTGGCGTCACTCAGAGATCCTTCCTGCACACTAAACCCAAGCGTTTAGCCGGTTATAAAGGTTATAAACACTTATTTGTATAACACTTTTTAAACGTGTCACAGTGTTTAGATTATAAACAGAAGAACATGTTTTAAACACTTTTTAAACACATAAACGTGTTTAGTTTTTTACAATCAAAGTCAGTCATATTATAGGTGTTTGGAATTCAAACACTAGGTGTTCTCGTGAGGTGTTTGAGTGAACTTGTGTTCTACTGTATTTTATGACCATTAATAAACATTTGGCATTTTATTATTACACACTGGTGTTTATGTTTTAAACGTGTCACATGTTCCAGGGATTTACAGTGTGTGTTTAGCTTTGAGTTGGTGTCACTCAGAGATCCTTCCTGGGTTTAGCTTTTAGTTTAGTTTAGTTATACAGTTTTCTGAAAAAACCTCATGTTTCTCTATCAGCGGTGCTCAAACATTCTCATGTCAAGGACCCCCAGAAATATCTGCAATTGGCCGCCGACCCCAAATATGTTGTTCCTCCAGGGACCCCCTCAAAGACTTGAGTTGAAAACGTTCGCTCTGAAAGAATATATATTCAAATTTTCACATCTTCACGCTCGTATAGCGCCGCGCTACGAGCTTGTAGATCTGCTATTTTTCAAAAGATAAAGTTTAAAATAATGGTTAAAATACCAAAAGGGGTTCCCGCCCAGAATGGGTCAAACTACGGCTAAATATATATTGACAATTTGGTGAAGAAACTAAGATGCTTCGCGAAGGGACTAGTGGAGAACAGATCCATTAGAACTAAAGTAAACTAAGATGCTTCAGGGAGGGACTAGTGGAGAACAGATCCATTAGAACTAAAGTAAACTAAGATGCTTCAGGGAGGGACTAGTGGAGAACAGATCCATTAGAACTAAAGTAAACTAAGATGCTTCGCGGAGGGACTAGTGGAGAACAGATCCATTAGAACTAAAGTAAACTAAGATGCTTCAGGGAGGGACTAGTGGAGAACAGATCCATTAGAACTAAAGTAAACTAAGATGCTTCAGGGAGGGACTAGTGGAGAACAGATCCATTAGAACTAAAGTAAACTAAGATGCTTCAGGGAGGGACTAGTGGAGAACAGATCCATTAGAACTAAAGTAAACTAAGATGCTTCGCGGAGGGACTAGTGGAGAACAGATCCATTAGAACTAAAGTAAACTAAGATGCTTCAGGGAGGGACTAGTGGAGAACAGATCCATTAGAACTAAAGTAAACTAAGATGCTTCAGGGAGGGACTAGTGGAGAACAGATCCATTAGAACTAAAGTAAACTAAGATGCTTCGCGGAGGGACTAGTGGAGAACAGATCCATTAGAACTAAAGTAAACTAAGATGCTTCGCGGAGGGACTAGTGGAGAACAGATCCATTAGAACTAAAGTAAACTAAGATGCTTCGCGGAGGGACTAGTGGAGAACAGATCCATTAGAACTAAAGTAAACTAAGATGCTTCAGGGAGGGACTAGTGGAGAACAGATCCATTAGAACTAAAGTAAACTAAGATGCTTCAGGGAGCGACTAGTGGAGAACAGATCCATTAGAACTAAAGTAAACTAAGATGCTTCAGGGAGCGACTAGTGGAGAACAGATCCATTAGAACTAAAGTAAACTAAGATGCTTCAGGGAGGGACTAGTGTAGAACAGATCCATTAGAACTAAAGTAAACTAAGATGCTTCGCGGAGGGACTAGTGGAGAACAGATCCATTAGAACTAAAGTAAACTAAGATGCTTCGCGGAGGGACTAGTGGAGAACAGATCCATTAGAACTAAAAGACAAATCATTCTCTGATGTGTTGCTATTTCCGGCATCATGCGCTGTAGCCTACTAAGCTTGCAAATCAACAACGCCAATGTTTGTAATGTCTGGAGAGAGACAGGGAGACGCCTGTTACTGAAACACACACACTATAGCAATGATTACTGTCACAATATAGAGCTATTTAACACCGTTACTGAACACACTCTAGCAATGATTACTGTTACAATATAGAGCTATTTAACTCTGCTACTGAACACACACTATAGCAATGATTACTGTCACAATATAGAGCTATTTAACACCGTTACTGAACACACTCTATAGCAATGATTACTGTCACAATATAGAGCTATTTAACACCGTTACTGAACACACACTATAGCAATGATTACTGTCACAATATAGAGCTATTTAACACCGTTACTGAACACACTCTATAGCAATGATTACTGTTACAATATAGAGCTATTTAACTCTGCTACTGAACACACACTATAGCAATGATTACTGTCACAATATAGAGCTATTTAACACTGTTACTGAACACACACTATAGCAATGATTACTGTCACAATATAGAGCTATTTAACACCGTTACTGAACACACTCTATAGCAATGATTACTGTTACAATATAGAGCTATTTAACTCTGCTACTGAACACACACTATAGCAATGATTACTGTCACAATATAGAGCTATTTAACACTGTTACTGAAACACATTCTATAGCAATGATTACTGTCACAATATAGAGCTATTTAACCGTTACTGAACACACTCTATAGCAATGATTACTGTCACATTATAGAGCTATTTAACACCGTTACTGAACACACTCTAGCAATGATTACTGTTACAATATAGAGCTATTTAACTCTGCTACTGAACACACACTATAGCAATGATTACTGTCACAATATAGAGCTATTTAACACCGTTACTGAACACACTCTATAGCAATGATTACTGTCACAATATAGAGCTATTTAACACCGTTACTGAACACACACTATAGCAATGATTACTGTCACAATATAGAGCTATTTAACACCGTTACTGAACACACTCTATAGCAATGATTACTGTTACAATATAGAGCTATTTAACTCTGCTACTGAACACACACTATAGCAATGATTACTGTCACAATATAGAGCTATTTAACACTGTTACTGAACACACACTATAGCAATGATTACTGTCACAATATAGAGCTATTTAACACCGTTACTGAACACACTCTATAGCAATGATTACTGTTACAATATAGAGCTATTTAACTCTGCTACTGAACACACACTATAGCAATGATTACTGTCACAATATAGAGCTATTTAACACTGTTACTGAAACACATTCTATAGCAATGATTACTGTCACAATATAGAGCTATTTAACCGTTACTGAACACACTCTATAGCAATGATTACTGTCACATTATAGAGCTATTTAACACCGTTACTGAACACACTCTAGCAATGATTACTGTTACAATATAGAGCTATTTAACTCTGCTACTGAACACACACTCAGTGTTGCCAACTCTCCAGTAACGGAAGTAGCTAGTGGCTCCTCGAAAAGTCGCCAAAAGTCGCCAGGGGTGGGATATGCGCGCGCGTAGCGCGCGCCGCCCCTAGCGACTTTTTTGCGTCCCTAGCGACTTTTAGGCGCCCCTTAGTGCACTTAGTTTGTATCATCTCTTCATTTGATAACACATCGTTTAAACTCATTGTAATATTTAAAAAAAACATACCTCAATTTAACTAATGTTTAGAACGCTATTTTGTTCCGATCCATACAGGAATTAGAAGGTTAATACTTTATGCATCCGAGTGTGTATTTTATTTTTTACTAGCAGACTAAACTGAGCTGCCAGTGCTTCCTCCTTTCTTGCTCTGTCGAGCTCGAGGGGCGCGTTCGGAAATACCGCACCGGAGCGCACTCGCCTAGGCAGAGCAAGAAAGGAGGAAGCACTGGTAGACAGTCTGTGCAGTGTGCACATAACCGAGCCGAGGAAGCCACTGAGCCTGCTGTGACCTGTGAGCCAGACCAGACGCGCCGACCACTTTTAGTTTTGCCAATTTCGCGGATTTGAGGCTGAGAAAAAAAAAAAAAAGATTTTATCTCTGGCGCATATCTGGCGCCTGTCAACACGATTTGTCCCCAATTCACCAGGGGAAAAAAGCTAGATTTCTCGCCAGAAGCTTTTCACTAATTCAGTCGCTAGGGGGGTCTGGAAAGAAGCTAAATATGACGACAAATCCGCTAAGTTGGCAACACTGCACACACTATAGCAATGATTACTGTCACAATATAGAGCTATTTAACACCGTTACTGAACACACTCTATAGCAATGATTACTGTCACAATATAGAGCTATTTAACACCGTTACTGAACACACACTATAGCAATGATTACTGTCACAATATAGAGCTATTTAACACCGTTACTGAACACACTCTATAGCAATGATTACTGTTACAATATAGAGCTATTTAACTCTGCTACTGAACACACACTATAGCAATGATTACTGTCACAATATAGAGCTATTTAACACTGTTACTGAACACACACTATAGCAATGATTACTGTCACAATATAGAGCTATTTAACACCGTTACTGAACACACTCTATAGCAATGATTACTGTTACAATATAGAGCTATTTAACTCTGCTACTGAACACACACTATAGCAATGATTACTGTCACAATATAGAGCTATTTAACACTGTTACTGAAACACATTCTATAGCAATGATTACTGTCACAATATAGAGCTATTTAACCGTTACTGAACACACTCTATAGCAATGATTACTGTCACAATATAGAGCTATTTAACACTATTACTGAACACACTCTATAGCAATGATTACTGTCACAATATTTAAAAAATGACTTCTTGGCCTTGACAGCCCCATACATCCTATTATAAACGTCCTATCTGATTGACAGCCCCATACATCCAATCAGAATGTTGAATCATGCATCAGGTTACTCCACGACACTGCAAATGAGTTTAACTTATATACTGTATACTGCTCAGTGTAATTTCACTAGAGGATAGATCATAGATATAGTCTCTTGAGTCAGAGAGAGATAAGAACGAAGAGGCTGGCAGGGCACTGTGTCAGGCACCTAGAACTAGAGGCTGGCACTGCGTCAGGCACCCAGAACTAGAGGCTGGCACTGCGTCAGGCACCCAGAACTAGAGGCTGGCACTGCGTCAGGCACCCAGAACTAGAGGCTGGCACTGCGTCAGGCACCCAGAACTAGAGGCTGGCACTGCGTCAGGTACCCAGAACTAGAGGCTGGCAGGGCACTGCGTCAGGCACCCAGAACTAGAGGCTGGCACTGCGTCAGGCACCCAGAACTAGAGGCTAGCACTGCGTCAGGCACCCAGAACTAGAGGCTGGCAGGGCACTGCGTCAGGCACCCAGAACTAGAGGCTGGCAGGGCACTGCGTCAGGAACCTAGAACTAGAGGCTGGCACTGCGTCAGGCACCCAGAACTAGAGGCTGGCACTGCGTCAGGCACCCAGAACTAGAGGCTGGCACTGCGTCAGGCACCCAGAACTAGAGGCTGGCAGGGCACTGCGTCAGGCACCCAGAACTAGAGGCTGGCAGGACACTGCATCAGGCACCCAGAACTAGAGGCTGGCAGGGCACTGCGTCAGACACCCAGAACTAGAGGTTGGCAGGGCACTGTGTCAGGCACCCAGAACTAGAGGTTGGCACTGTGTCAACTAGAACCTGATGTTAGATGGTGTGGAGGACAGAGATTCAGGAGTCCTGAGTTGGTGTTGGCCATAGACCTCACTCAGCAGCAACTAGGGGAGGAGTCAAGGGGGGGACGGGGGACGGGGGACGGGGGGGCTTTCCTCCCTTCCTTTGAATTAAACTATTCCAAAACTTTGGCTTTCAACTCAGCGGAGGCTTTGAACCGTCACCGACCGCTCCACTTAACTCAGGCCTGATGTGAACTCCTTCTCTCATTTCAGTCCTATTTATACTCTGGTGCAGCTCGCCCCTTTGATGCTGGGAGAGAGAGAGAGAGAGAGAGAGAGAGAGAGAGAGATCTGTAGATGACAACAAAGGAATTTGCGGAATTTAAAACAATGTTCTGAAACAAACAAAAGCTGACTGCAGGTCTCGACCACACAGAGCCATACTGTACATAATACTGTACGTTATGGTCGAGAGACTCTTCTGTCAGGAAAATAAATGCAGCTTTTTGTTGTAACTCAAACCGTCATGGGTTGTTTACCTTTTGGAGAGGAGGGGGTTGAGGGTAAGAGAGGGTATGTGCATGCATAGAGGGAGTGGCAAAGTCAGTTTAACATTGTTTTTTTACAAAACAAACATTTTTTTAAAATATATATATCTTTTATCCCACGATTTTGTAACCCATTTTTCACCCCTGTGTCAATCATCTAATGTGATCCTGGGCTCTACACACCCTCCACCAACCTAGTCCCCCATATATGGGGGACAAGGGGAGACCAACCTAGTCCCCATATATGGGGGACAAGGGGAGACCAACCTAGTCCCCATATATGGGGGACAAGGGGAGACCAACCTAGTCCCCCATATATGGGGGACAAGGGGAGACCAACCTAGTCCCCATATATGGGGGACAAGGGGAGACCAACCTAGTCCCCATATATGGGGGACAAGGGGAGACCAACCTAGTCCCCATATAGGGGGACAAGGGGAGAGCAACGGACTTGAACTCATGCTCCCTTCATGCCTGAGTGTCCAAGTTGCTCCTTTACACCTGACAGGGGGGAGTTTCCCTGGTTGGACGTAGCGCGTGGAAGGAACACGTTATTCCAACCAGTTCCTTTCCCCTCCATCAGGCGCCCCGGCTGGCCAGGGGGAGGCATTTTAGAGACCAGGATTACTGCTTGTTTTTTGTGAGGGTACCTACCCTAGGGGACACGGGGAGAACATGTGAGGGTACCTACCCTAAGGGACACGGGGAGAACATGCAAACTCCACACAGAAAGGCGCAGATATGACGCTAGTTTTGTGGATTCATTTACTTTTACTACGTGCCCCCCCCCCCCCACACACACAAAATGACGACTTAATATTGTCCGAAACCAGAGCAGAACTCCCACCAATCAATTAATACAAGTTGCAACCACTATATTTAATTTAAAGTATTTCATACACCGTAAAACTAAAAAAATCTGAACTATCCCTTTAAAGGTGGGTTTAGGATCTGATCTCAGGTCAGAATGAAAACTGTCAGGATGTAGAAGACATTTTTTAGAATCTGATCTCAGGTCAGAATGAAAACTGTCAGGATGTAGAAGACATTTTTTAGAATCTGATCTCAGGTCAGAATGAAAACTGTCAGGATGTAGAAGAACATTTTTTATAATCTGATCTCAGGTCAGAATGGAAAACTGTCAGGATGTAGAAGAACATTTTTTAGAATCTGATCTCAGGTCAGAATGAAAACTGTCAGGATGTAGAAGAACATTTATAGAATCTGATCTCAGGTCAGAATGAAAACTGTCAGGATGTAGAAGAACATTTTATAGAATCTGATCTCAGGTCAGAATGGGTTAAAGATGGAGTCGAGCGCCGGGCACGACAGACATGGACACCTGTTGTTATAGACGCTTTAGTTTGGTCGTGTTTTCTTTAGTGAGTCACAGATAGTAATGGACCTCTCGTATTAAGAGCACACACACACACACACACACACACACACACGTGCACGCACACGTGCACGCACACGCTCACGCACGCATACACACACAGAGCTTTCGTCTAGTCATTCAAGTTATGCAAAGACGAAATGTATACACCTTGTGCCTTCTCGTCCAGCCAGAGGCGTATCGTGTGTGTGTGTGTGTGTGTGTGTGTGTGTGTGTGTGTGTGTGTGTGTGTGTGTGTGCGTGTGCGTGTGTGTGCGTGTGCGTGTGTGTGTGTGCGTGTGTGCGTGTAGAGGAAATATGGAAGTCCTCTTTGGGCAAATTGTCAAATATTACCTAAGAAAGATCGGAGGCAAACATTGTGAAAATAGCTGATCTACAAGCTCGCAGCGGCGTGCGATGCGCAGCGTTGTGAGCTTGTAGATCGGCTACTTAAACTTTCACGATATTTATCTATAGGCCTAAATCCATGAAGTCATCACATTAAACGAAGGCAATGCAGTGCTCAAAAATCAGACCCGTCTGCAGTGAGCGGTACTGTACTGTACTGTACTGTACTGTACTGTACTGTACTGTACTGTACTGTACTGTACTGTACTGTACTGTACTGTACTGTACTGTACTGTACTAGCCCTCCTCCCTGGCCTCTGTCTGTGTGTTAGGCTGCACAACAGTGACACTTGGTGGTGACAATATGCTACTTCCGTGCTCGGACACAGACACACACACACACACACACACACACACACACACACACACACACACACACACACACACACACACACACACACACACACACACACACACACACAGCTGTCTATAGGAGTGGTTGCACCACTCACAAAGGGGAAGACACAATATATATTTCTCACCCAACCTTCAAGTCACGTCTCTCAGGAAGTCACGGCAGGTCCAAAAGCTTTGTCCAACAGCTCTGAATGGAATCACAGCTAAATCCAAAGAGAATGTTCTGCAGAGCAAACTGTTCTTCTTCCAGATCTCAGAATGTTCTGGAGAGCAAACTGTTCTTCTTCCAGATCTCAGAATGTTCTGGAGAGCAAACTGTTCTTCTTCCAGGTCTCAGAATGTTCTGCAGAGCAAACTGTTCTTCTTCCAGGTCTCAGAATGTTCTGGAGAGCAAACTGTTCTTCTTCCAGGTCTCAGAATGTTCTGGAGAGCAAACTGTTCTTCTTCCAGGTCTCAGAATGTTCTGGAGAGCAAACTGTTCTTCTTCCAGGTCTCAGAATGTTCTGCAGAGCAAACTGTTCTTCTTCCAGGTCTCAGATGAATGTTCTGCAGAGCAAACTGTTCTTCTTCCAGATCTCAGAATGTTCTGGAGAGCAAACTGTTCTTCTTCCAGGTCTCAGATGAATGTTCTGGAGAGCAAACTGTTCTTCTTCCAGGTCTCAGATGAATGTTCTGCAGAGCAAACTGTTCCTCCAGAACTCAGTTACTCCACAAAGTTATCTTCAGTTAAAGTGAGTTACAGCCTGTATGTTGATTTTGTCCACTATACCTTTTTCCACTGATGGAAACTAAATGGAAACTATACATGAAAACTATGAGACTATAAATATAGGCTATTGACAATTTCGTCAACAAATAAAAACTAGACTTAAAAAAAAAAAAGAGATCCAGTAGGCTATGAGTCATACTCATTTTACACTTGGTTTGAATGCTGAAAATAGCCGATCTACAAGCTCACGACGTGCCGCAGCTCGACTAAATCAACTGTAGATTCAGTCGACTATAAACCAAAACATTCCAGGTGAGATGAGATTCAATTTATTGTCAATGTACAGTACAAGTACAGCACAGCACAGCGAAAAGTATTTTCGCATCTCACCAATGGTGCAAACATGTCAGTAAGGAATGTCTGAATGACTAAAATGTGACTAAAACTAAGACTATAATATATGACTATAGACTAAAATAGAAAATTGCTGCCAAAAACAACACTGGTTACTCCACAAAGGTAGCCCCATGCATGCACTACTCTGTGGCTGGTCAGTTTATCATGAATGTTTAGATTTGGCCCTGAATTGAACAGAATCTCTTTGACAAACAAACCTCCAACAAACACTCTTTGCTCCCTAAAATGGAAGCCAGCTCCTTCGGCGGCCACACTTCCTGTGCTTTTATAGCTGTTCCTGGTACCTCACTTCCTGGAACTATATTGCTAACATGATTCTTCCCCCACAGCGCCCCCTAAGGATCAAACATTGTCAACAGAACATGAATGACACAATCATTTTAACCACTTTGACCGTATTATACACACACACACACACGCACGCACGCACGCACGCACGCACGCACACACACACACACACACACACACACACACACACACACACACACACACACACACACACACACACACACACACACACACACACACACACACACACACACACACACACACACACACACACACACATTAGCAGATGTACAAGCTCACAACGCTTCACATTGTGCATGCTCTCTGAGCTTGTAGATCTACTACAGCAGCACATTTAGATTCAATCGTTTTAGTCGTAGTCTCGTGAATAGTTTTAATTTAGTTTTAGTCACACTCTAGAATGTTTTAGTGTTAGTCTAGTTTCAGTCGACTAAATATCATAAGATTTTAGTCTACTAAAACCAGTAAAACACAGTTGATATAGTCGACTAAAATGTGCTTAGGCGGGCCTTGATGCCGTCGTAATGACTGATTTTATACTTGCCGATCTAGGAGCTTGTAGATCGGTTATTTTCAGCACGCAACCAAGTGTAAAATGACTTGGATCTCTTTTTTTATTTGTTATAGGCGAAATTGTCAGTATATTTAGTCTTATGTTTTAGTCATCATAGCTTAGTTTTCATTTAGTTTCCATTTAGTTTTCGTCAGTGAAAATGTTCTATTTGAGTAAACATTTACAAAGTATTGGCATCAAAAGTAATCAAAATGAACAAAGTATCAAAAGTTTTCAAATAATTGTATAATTGTAGTGGAGTAAAGGTTACAGGTTAGTGGACAATAGTATAAATACAGTAAAATAATTGTATAATTGTAGTGGAGTAAAGGTTAGTGGACAATAGTATAAATACAGTAAAGGTTAAAGTAAAGGTTAGTGGACAATATTATAAATACAGTAAAATAGTCGACGTTGTACGTAAGTAAAAGGACTCGGGTACTGACCCCGTTGACCCCGTTGACCCCGTTGACCCTGTTGACCCCGTTGACCCTGTTGACCCTGGATGTCAAGAATTGGGTCAGCTGGTCAGACGCTCGTTAGCAGCAGGTAGCTGTCACTCAAGCACGCACGCACGCACGCACGCACGCACGCACGCACGCACGCACGCACGCGGAGCCAGGAAATCCCTGGCATTCTCCAGGTCAGACCAGGGTCAGCCTTGGAAGGAAAATGGGAGATAAAAACAGAGATGACATCACTCAGAGAACTCAGAGAACTCAGAGGACTCAGAGAACTCAGAGAACTCAGAGGACTCAGAGAACTCAGAGGACTCAGAGAACTCAGAGAACTCAGAGAACTCAGAGAACTCAGAGAACTCAGAGGACTCAGAGAACTCAGAGAACTCAGAGGACTCAGAGAACTCAGAGAACTCAGAGAACTCAGAGGACTCAGAGGACTCAGAGAACTCAGAGGACTCAGAGAACTCAGAGAACTCAGAGCTGCTCAGTAAAGTTCGCTCTGAAAGAATATATTCAAAGATTTGTGCCACATTTTCATGATTAAAAAAAATAATAGCAGACCTACAAGCTCGTATGAGCTTGTAGACCTGCTATTTTTCAATAGCTAAACTATAACATAATAATGTTTAAAACACCAAAAGGGGTTCCCGTCCAGAATGGGTTAAAGCTGCTATATAAGCAATAATATGTCAACATTTGAATGACCTTTTTATTTTTTATTTTTGTCTCTGTGACACATCTAGGGCACGCAATCTGCATTCAAAGATTTTCCTAGAAGCTTATTTGTCATTGGTCGATTTGCCTGTCTACTTCCTGATTGGTTACGGCCATTGAGACCGTTTTTTTCCCTCTTTCTCTACGACCAATGAAAAAGCTTCCAGGAAAATCAAGAGTGTACAGGGTTTGATGAGGAGGTCAGCTGAGGTCAGATCAGCATAACTATGGAATGTCTTCTGTCTTGGCCATATATGGAGCGTGTGGCGAGGCGTGACAGGTTTTCGTAGTGAACTGGAGTATATGAACAGGTCTTTACTCTCGCTCTCTTACTGTAATATGATAAGAAGTACAGTACACAGCACAGTTACTATGACATCATCTGTTTCCTCACTCAGAGAAAACAATACCATCCTTTCATACAGTTTACAGCGGCGTGCGTGTGTCTGTGTGTGCGCATGCGTGTGTGCGTGCGTGCGTGTGTTTTTGTGTGTAGGCCTGTCTGTCACGGCCAATACATCCGAGGCGTAATTACAAGTACAGTATACGTACAGTTGTACGTCACCACCAGGATTGTGCAAGGAGAAAACAATAAAGAAACTGGGGTGAACATTACAGGAACATTACAGGAAAAATTACAGGAATCATTACAGGAACATTACAGGAACATTACAGGAAGCATTACAGGAAGCATTACAGGAACATTACAGGAAGCATTACAGGAACATTACAGGAACATTACAGGAAGCATTACAGGAAGCATTACAGGAACATTACAGGAACATTACAGGAACATTACAGGAAGCATTACGGGAAGCATTACAGGAACATTACAGGAACATTACAGGAACATTACAGGAAGCATTAGAGGAAGCATTACAGGAACATTACAGGAACATTACAGGAACATTACAGGAACATTACAGGAAAAATTACAGGAATCATTACAGGAACATTACAGGAACATTACAGGAAGCATTACGGGAAGCATTACAGGAACATTACAGGAAGCATTACAGGAAGCATTACAGGAACATTACAGGAACATTACAGGAAGCATTACAGGAAGCATTACAGGAACATTACAGGAAGCATTACAGGAACATTACAGGAACATTACAGGAAGCATTACAGGAACATTACAGGAAGCATTACAGGAACATTACAGGAACATTACAGGAAGCATTACAGGAACATTACAGGAAGCATTACAGGAACATTACAGGAAGCATTACAGGAACATTACAGGAACATTACAGGAAGCATTACAGGAAGCATTACAGGAACATTACAGGAACATTACAGGAAGCATTACAGGAACATTACAGGAAGCATTACAGGAACATTACAGGAACATTACAGGAGGCATTACAGGAAGCATTACAGGAACATTACAGGAACATTACAGGAAGCATTACAGGAACATTACAGGAAGCATTACAGGAACATTACAGGAGGCATTACAGGAAGCATTACAGGAACATTACAGGAACATTACAGGAAGCATTACAGGAAACATTACAGGAAGCATTACAGGAAGCATTACAGGAAGCATTACAGGAACATTGCAGGAACATTACAGGAAACATTACAGGAACATTACAGGAAGCATTACAGGAAAATTACAGGAAGCATTACAGGAACATTACAGGAAGCATTACAGGAAAATTACAGGAAGCATTACAGGAACATTACAGGAAGCATTACAGGAAGCATTACAGGAACATTACAGGAAACATTACAGGAAGCATTACAGGAACATTACAGGAAGCATTACAGGAACATTACAGGAACATTACAGGAAGCATTACAGGAACATTACAGGAACATTACAGGAAGCATTACAGGAACATTACAGGAAGCATTACAGGAACATTACAGGAAGCATTACAGGAAGCATTACAGGAACATTACAGGAAGCATTACAGGAAGCATTACAGGAACATTACAGGAAACATTACAGGAAGCATTACAGGAACATTACAGGAAGCATTACAGGAAGCATTACAGGAAGCATTACAGGAACATTACAGGAACATTACAGGAACATTACAGGAAGCATTACAGGAACATTACAGGAAGCATTACAGGAACATTACAGGAAGCATTACAGGAACATTACAGGAGGCATTACAGGAAGCATTACAGGAACATTACAGGAAGCATTACAGGAAACATTACAGGAAGCATTACAGGAAGCATTACAGGAAGCATTACAGGAACATTGCAGGAACATTACAGGAAACATTACAGGAACATTACAGGAAGCATTACAGGAAAATTACAGGAAGCATTACAGGAACATTACAGGAAGCATTACAGGAAAATTACAGGAAGCATTACAGGAACATTACAGGAAGCATTACAGGAAGCATTACAGGAACATTACAGGAAACATTACAGGAAGCATTACAGGAACATTACAGGAAGCATTACAGGAACATTACAGGAACATTACAGGAAGCATTACAGGAACATTACAGGAACATTACAGGAAGCATTACAGGAACATTACAGGAAGCATTACAGGAACATTACAGGAAGCATTACAGGAAGCATTACAGGAACATTACAGGAAGCATTACAGGAAGCATTACAGGAACATTACAGGAAACATTACAGGAAGCATTACAGGAACATTACAGGAAGCATTACAGGAAAATTACAGGAAGCATTACAGGAACATTACAGGAAGCATTACAGGAAAATTACAGGAAGCATTACAGGAACATTACAGGAAGCATTACAGGAAGCATTACAGGAACATTACAGGAAACATTACAGGAAGCATTACAGGAACATTACAGGAAGCATTACAGGAACATTACAGGAACATTACAGGAAGCATTACAGGAACATTACAGGAACATTACAGGAAGCATTACAGGAACATTACAGGAAGCATTACAGGAACATTACAGGAAGCATTACAGGAAGCATTACAGGAACATTACAGGAAGCATTACAGGAAGCATTACAGGAACATTACAGGAAACATTACAGGAAGCATTACAGGAACATTACAGGAAGCATTACAGGAAGCATTACAGGAAGCATTACAGGAACATTACAGGAACATTACAGGAACATTACAGGAAGCATTACAGGAACATTACAGGAAGCATTACAGGAACATTACAGGAAGCATTACAGGAACATTACAGGAGGCATTACAGGAAGCATTACAGGAACATTACAGGAACATTACAGGAAGCATTACAGGAAACATTACAGGAAGCATTACAGGAAGCATTACAGGAAGCATTACAGGAACATTGCAGGAACATTACAGGAAACATTACAGGAACATTACAGGAAGCATTACAGGAAAATTACAGGAAGCATTACAGGAACATTACAGGAAGCATTACAGGAAAATTACAGGAAGCATTACAGGAAGCATTACAGGAAGCATTACAGGAAGCATTACAGGAACATTACAGGAAACATTACAGGAAGCATTACAGGAACATTACAGGAAGCATTACAGGAACATTACAGGAACATTACAGGAAGCATTACAGGAACATTACAGGAAGCATTACAGGAACATTACAGGAACATTACAGGAAGCATTACAGGAAGCATTACAGGAACATTACAGGAACATTACAGGAAGCATTACAGGAACATTACAGGAAGCATTACAGGAACATTACAGGAACATTACAGGAGGCATTACAGGAAGCATTACAGGAACATTACAGGAACATTACAGGAAGCATTACAGGAACATTACAGGAAGCATTACAGGAACATTACAGGAGGCATTACAGGAAGCATTACAGGAACATTACAGGAACATTACAGGAAGCATTACAGGAAACATTACAGGAAGCATTACAGGAAGCATTACAGGAAGCATTACAGGAACATTGCAGGAACATTACAGGAAACATTACAGGAACATTACAGGAAGCATTACAGGAAAATTACAGGAAGCATTACAGGAACATTACAGGAAGCATTACAGGAAAATTACAGGAAGCATTACAGGAACATTACAGGAAGCATTACAGGAAGCATTACAGGAACATTACAGGAAACATTACAGGAAGCATTACAGGAACATTACAGGAAGCATTACAGGAACATTACAGGAACATTACAGGAAGCATTACAGGAACATTACAGGAACATTACAGGAAGCATTACAGGAACATTACAGGAAGCATTACAGGAACATTACAGGAAGCATTACAGGAAGCATTACAGGAACATTACAGGAAGCATTACAGGAAGCATTACAGGAACATTACAGGAAACATTACAGGAAGCATTACAGGAACATTACAGGAAGCATTACAGGAAGCATTACAGGAAGCATTACAGGAACATTACAGGAACATTACAGGAACATTACAGGAAGCATTACAGGAACATTACAGGAAGCATTACAGGAACATTACAGGAAGCATTACAGGAACATTACAGGAGGCATTACAGGAAGCATTACAGGAACATTACAGGAACATTACAGGAAGCATTACAGGAAACATTACAGGAAGCATTACAGGAAGCATTACAGGAAGCATTACAGGAACATTGCAGGAACATTACAGGAAACATTACAGGAACATTACAGGAAGCATTACAGGAAAATTACAGGAAGCATTACAGGAACATTACAGGAAGCATTACAGGAAAATTACAGGAAGCATTACAGGAACATTACAGGAAGCATTACAGGAAGCATTACAGGAACATTACAGGAAACATTACAGGAAGCATTACAGGAACATTACAGGAAGCATTACAGGAACATTACAGGAACATTACAGGAAGCATTACAGGAACATTACAGGAACATTACAGGAAGCATTACAGGAACATTACAGGAAGCATTACAGGAACATTACAGGAAGCATTACAGGAAGCATTACAGGAACATTACAGGAAGCATTACAGGAAGCATTACAGGAACATTACAGGAAACATTACAGGAAGCATTACAGGAACATTACAGGAAGCATTACAGGAAAATTACAGGAAGCATTACAGGAACATTACAGGAAGCATTACAGGAAAATTACAGGAAGCATTACAGGAACATTACAGGAAGCATTACAGGAAGCATTACAGGAACATTACAGGAAACATTACAGGAAGCATTACAGGAACATTACAGGAAGCATTACAGGAACATTACAGGAACATTACAGGAAGCATTACAGGAACATTACAGGAACATTACAGGAAGCATTACAGGAACATTACAGGAAGCATTACAGGAACATTACAGGAAGCATTACAGGAAGCATTACAGGAACATTACAGGAAGCATTACAGGAAGCATTACAGGAACATTACAGGAAACATTACAGGAAGCATTACAGGAACATTACAGGAAGCATTACAGGAAGCATTACAGGAAGCATTACAGGAACATTACAGGAACATTACAGGAACATTACAGGAAGCATTACAGGAACATTACAGGAAGCATTACAGGAACATTACAGGAAGCATTACAGGAACATTACAGGAGGCATTACAGGAAGCATTACAGGAACATTACAGGAACATTACAGGAAGCATTACAGGAAACATTACAGGAAGCATTACAGGAAGCATTACAGGAAGCATTACAGGAACATTGCAGGAACATTACAGGAAACATTACAGGAACATTACAGGAAGCATTACAGGAAAATTACAGGAAGCATTACAGGAACATTACAGGAAGCATTACAGGAAAATTACAGGAAGCATTACAGGAAGCATTACAGGAAGCATTACAGGAAGCATTACAGGAACATTACAGGAAACATTACAGGAAGCATTACAGGAACATTACAGGAAGCATTACAGGAACATTACAGGAACATTACAGGAAGCATTACAGGAACATTACAGGAACATTACAGGAAGCATTACAGGAAGCATTACAGGAACATTACAGGAAGCATTACAGGAACATTACAGGAAGCATTACAGGAAGCATTACAGGAAGCATTACAGGAAGCATTACAGGAACATTACAGGAAACATTACAGGAAGCATTACAGGAACATTACAGGAAGCATTACAGGAAGCATTACAGGAAGCATTACAGGAACATTACAGGAACATTACAGGAACATTACAGGAAGCATTACAGGAAGCATTACAGGAACATTACAGGAACATTACAGGAACATTACAGGAAGCATTACAGGAACATTACAGGAAGCATTACAGGAAGCATTACAGGAACATTACAGGAAGCATTACAGGAAGCATTACAGGAACATTACAGGAAACATTACAGGAAGCATTACAGGAACATTACAGGAAGCATTACAGGAACATTACAGGAACATTACAGGAAGCATTACAGGAACATTACAGGAAGCATTACAGGAAGCATTACAGGAACATTACAGGAAACATTACAGGAAGCATTACAGGAAGCATTACAGGAAGCATTACAGGAACATTACAGGAAGCATTACAGGAAGCATTACAGGAACATTACAGGAAGCATTACAGGAAGCATTACAGGAACATTACAGGAAGCATTACAGGAAGCATTACAGGAACATTACAGGAAGCATTACAGGAAGCATTACAGGAACATTACAGGAAGCATTACAGGAAGCATTACAGGAACATTACAGGAAGCATTACAGGAAGCATTACAGGAACATTACAGGAACATTACAGGAATTATTACAGGAACATTACAGGAACATTACAGGAGGCATTACAGGAACATTACAGGAACATTACAGGAAGCATTACAGGAACATTACAGGAACATTACAGGAAGCATTACAGGAACATTACAGGAAGCATTACAGGAACATTACAGGAGGCATTACAGGAAGCATTACAGGAACATTACAGGAACATTACAGGAAGCATTACAGGAAACATTACAGGAAGCATTACAGGAAGCATTACAGGAAGCATTACAGGAACATTGCAGGAACATTACAGGAAACATTACAGGAACATTACAGGAAGCATTACAGGAAAATTACAGGAAGCATTACAGGAACATTACAGGAAGCATTACAGGAAAATTACAGGAAGCATTACAGGAAGCATTACAGGAACATTACAGGAAGCATTACAGGAAGCATTACAGGAACATTACAGGAACATTACAGGAAGCATTACAGGAACATTACAGGAAGCATTACAGGAAGCATTACAGGAACATTACAGGAAGCATTACAGGAACATTACAGGAAGCATTACAGGAACATTACAGGAAGCATTACAGGAAGCATTACAGGAACATTACAGGAAGCATTACAGGAACATTACAGGAACATTACAGGAACATTACAGGAAACATTACAGGAAGCATTACAGGAACATTACAGGAACATTACAGGAACATTA
Organism: Protomyctophum bolini; assembly: GCF_963924005.1. Taxonomy (NCBI): domain Eukaryota; kingdom Metazoa; phylum Chordata; class Actinopteri; order Myctophiformes; family Myctophidae; genus Protomyctophum; species Protomyctophum bolini. Next base: position 1,889,876 of record NC_137881.1, on the reverse strand, counting down.
CAGGAAACATTACAGGAAGCATTACAGGAACATTACAGGAAGCATTACAGGAAGCATTACAGGAACATTACAGGAAGCATTACAGGAAGCATTACAGGAACATTACAGGAAACATTACAGGAAGCATTACAGGAACATTACAGGAAGCATTACAGGAAGCATTACAGGAACATTACAGGAAGCATTACAGGAAGCATTACAGGAAGCATTACAGGAACATTACAGGAAGCATTACAGGAAACATTACAGGAACATTACAGGAAGCATTACAGGAAGCATCCTCATATTGCTGTGATTTGTGTTCGCGTGAAGTTAAGCCATTCTGCGCGGTAACTAAACTCCTTTTGGTGTTTTAAGCATTATGTTATACAATTTACAATTTAGGCATTTATGGCAGACGCTCTTGATCCAGAGCGACTTACATTAA
>NC_137881.1:1693726-1884249 GCF_963924005.1 Protomyctophum bolini | reverse complement strand
AGAGCAGAGTTCCCAAACTGTTTTGATCTCAAGACCTGAAATAGAACCAGCCCCGGGGGCGGGGCCACAGTGGGGCGGTTTACCCAAAACAGTGACCCAGTAAACATCTCGCTGTGACCCACGTATGGGGATCTCGACCCCACTGGTTTTGTGCTGTGTGTGTGTGTGTGTGTGTGTGTGTGTGGCTGGCTGCTGGCTGGGGTCTGAGCACGAAAACAGCATGGTCGTTTTTTCACCACCTGTGAGCAACCTAACACACACAGTGCAGTGCAGTGCAGTGCAGTGCAGTGCAGTGCAGTGCAGTGCAGTGCAGTGCAGTGCAGTACAGTGCAGTACAGTGCAGTACAGTAGAGGGACCCCCACACAGTAACTCTGTCATTTCTGAAGCGTTTCGGATGTGGGGTACGGCTCGCCGGAACCGGCCCGGCACCGTTCCTGTGGGTCTGGAACGTCCGGGCTATCTAAGTTGAGCCTATATGCATATACGCCTGTAAGCTCATTGGGGCTAGGGCAAGTGCTACGGGCTAAGGGTGGAGTCCTGAAGAGGCGGGGTTTTCACACTACGGCGGAAGATTGGGAGTAAATCTGTAGTTCTTCTCATTTCATTTGGGGGAATAATTATAATGTAAAAGAAAAGGAAAAAACTTAATGTACGTGTGTGTGTGTGTGCGTGTGCGTGTGGCGTGTGCGTGTGCGTGTGCGTGTGCGTGTGCGTGTGCGTGTGCGTGTGTGCCTTTGAAGCTATGGGAAGATCGTCTCCACCAAGGCCATCATGGATAAAACCACCAACAAGTGCAAAGGTCAGTTTTACTGAGTGAGTGAGTGAGTGAGTGAGTGAGTGAGTGAGTAGTGTGGTGATGAGTGAGTGGAGGTGAGTGAGTGACGTGAGTGAGTGAGTGAGTGAGTGAGTGAGTGAGTGAGTGAGTGAGTGAGTGAGTGAGTGGGTGGGTGGGTGGGTGAATTAATTATTGATTGATTGATTGAATGTGTATTCCTGGGTATTAAACGTATTAACTCATTTATATTATATTCCAGGCTATGGCTTCGTTAGAGGCCGTATTAACATATTATTCATGATTCGCATATTCCAGGCTATGGGGTTTCGTTAGAGGCCGTATTAACATATTATTAACATAATATTCATGTCATATTCCAGGTTATGGCTTCGTTAGAGGCCGTATTAACATATTATTCATGTCATATTCCAGGCTATGGTTTCGTTAGAGGCGTATTTAACATATTATTTATGTCATATTCCAGGTTATGGTTTCGTTAGAGGCCGTTATTAACATATTATTCATGTCATATTCCAGGCTATGGTTTCGTTTAGAGAGGCCCGTATTAACATATTATTAACATAATATTCATGTCATATTCCAGGTTATGGCTTCGTTAGAGGCCGTATTAACATATTATTAACATATTATTCATGTCATATTCCAGGCTAATGGTTTCGTTAGAGGCCGTATTAACATATTATTCATGTCATATTCCAGGCTATGGTTTCGTTAGAGGCCGTATTAACATATTATTTATGTCATATTCCAGGCTATGGCTTCGTTAGAGGCCGTATTAACATATTATTCATGTCATATTCCAGGCTATGGTTTCGTTAGAGGCCGTATTAACATATTATTTATGTCATATTCCAGGTTATGGTTTCGTTAGAGGCCGTATTAACATGTTATTTACGTATATTCCAGGCTATGGTTTCGTGGACTTCGACAGTCCCGTGGCAGCTCAGAAGGCGGTCACAGCGCTGAAGTCCCAGCGGGGTTCAGGCTCAGATGGCCAAAGTAAGAACAGCCTAATGACTCCATGTGGGACAGTTTTATGTGTTTCTATGTCAGTGGATCTTCGAATTTTTCAAAAATAGCAGACCTACAAGCTCGTAGAGTGCCACTCGGTGGCGCGCTATGAGCTTGTAGATCTGCAGTATATGTCCATGCAATATACGAGGCATTGGAGATAGTCAAACAATTGCATTGCAAACAATTGCATCCACGTTTATCATTCCAACTTGTCCTATGATTCAAAATACTGATGCACCTTCAGCACGGTGGATTTGAACCCACAACCTCTGTGGTTGGTGGTACACCATGCAGGGACCAGTACTGCCCCCTTGTGGACGTTCCTCGCCACCCCGGCCGGGGACCCCCGGGTTGGGAGACCTTGGACTAAACGTCTCACACGTCGATCATTCACAACACGACGCGACATGACGCTGCATGTCTGACAAACTATAAAGCATGAATGGAGCGTTATTCCCTTCCCTTCCACTTCCTATTCTTTTGTTCCTTTTTCTTACCCTCCTATCTATTTCGTCATCCCTCTCTCCCTCTCTCTCTCTCCCTCCCTCTCTCTCTCCCTTTCCCTCCCTCTCTCTCTCTCTCTCTCTCTGTCGTGGGGGGGGGGGGGGGGGGGTGGGTTCTTGCACGTAGCTCTTTGTGTCAGATGTCTGCAGTCAAAGCGACTCTTGTCAGCCCATTAAGCTGATCCAGGCACCCCGTCGAGGGAATCCCCCCCCCCCCCCCCCCCCACACACACACACACACACACACACACACACACACACACACACACCCACACACACTGTCAATGGGACCGTGCAGACAATGGCCCCACATTGTCTGTGTTGTCTGGGCTCAAGGCCTAGGGCTGACACCCCCCCCGCACCTCCCCCCGCCATCCCGCACCCAAACAGACTCTGACTCCCAAACAGACTCCTAGTCTGGGGAGAGCCCCGAACTGGAAGCTCATGATTCTGTCAATGCATGAGGAGTGGAACTAAGTTCTATAAGATGGAGTCTGAAGAGGTGCAGGTTTTCAGACTACGGCCCTTTTCGCCAATAACTCCACCTATAGGGTATGGGCACTGATGACACGAGAGAACTCTTGTAGATCTGCTATTTTTTTTTGAAAAATCGTGAAAATGCGGCGCAAATCTTTGAATATATTCTGTCCCATGCAGTCAACACTTTTAACTTGTCTCAAATCTTGGTCGGGGTCCCCGGGAACAACATATTTTGAGATGGGGGTCGGCGGCCAATTACAGATAATGCTGGGGGTTCTTGACGTGAAATAGTTTGAGAACCACTGATATAGAAACATAGAGCTCTTCAGAAAACTAAAGACATTGTAGAATCGACCTCAGGTCTAAATGAGCAAGTATTGGTCAAATGTAACAATGTTACATATCAAATGTAACTGATCAGCCCTGTTTTGCCCTGCATTCAGGTCGCCATGCGGGGAACAATGGCAGGGCTAAGAATAGAACCCTACGTTCTTCCTACTAGCACAACGCCCTGTTTACCAGCTGCTGGTCAAAGCAGGCTGGTCAAAGAATAGCCTGGAAATGCACATGACAAGTTCGCCACCTATAGTTTGTTGTCTGACAACTCGGTTCACTTACTGGGGCCAGTTAATGGCGGCTCACATGCTTAAAGCATGCAGCAGCAGGAGCAGGACCCCACCGACCTGTACATTAATAATAATAATAGTTATTATTTATCCCTACTGTATGTGCAGCAGCAGGAGCAGGACCCCACCAACCTGTACATCTCCAGCCTGCCCGTATCGATGGACGAACAGGACCTGGAGTCCATGCTGAAGTCCTTCGGCCAGGTGGTGTCCACGCGCGTCCTCCGGGACGCCAACGGAACCAGCCGCGGTGTGGGCTTCGCCAGGTAGGCCACACGGTACCATCAGGGGGTTCTGTACCAGGTAGGCCACACGGTACCATCAGAGGGTTCTGTAAACGACACCATCACGGGTTCTGTAAACGACACCATCACGGGTTCTGTAAACGACACCATCAGAGCCTGTTGGTTCTGTACGAATGTTATCAACACATAATCAATCACCAACATGTTCCTTATGCGGTGCTCATAAGCGCCACATAACTGAAATTCCAAAGGGAGTGATGTTGATGCGTGCGTTATTATGGGCAGAGCCATAGAGTAAAACAATGTTACGCAAACTCTGTTCACGTCACGTGACCGGGCTGCTTTCTGGCCCTACCTCAATATCGCAACTCTTCCATTTAGACGGCTCTGGGTTGGGGTCATCTTAGGGTCATCTTAGGGTCATCTTAGGGTCATCGTAATGTCCGTGTGTTTCAGGATGGAGTCCACAGAGAAGTGCGAGGCCGTCATTCAGCATTTCAACGGCAAATTCATCAAGACGCCACCGGGGGTGCCGGGTGAGTCACGCAACACAAAATCTTCTTCTTCTTCTTCTTAAGGTTATTTGTCAGTTTGTATTGGGGGCGGGGCAGGGCGGGGTGGGGCAGGGCGGGGCGGGCGGGGGTCGCGAGACATGGCCATCCGTCGTTTCGCCCGTTTTACACGGAGTCGGGGGGGGGGGGGGGGGGAACGGCGTTTTCGAGGAGGTTTCCACTCTGGGAGGTGTTTTAACGTCCTGAAAACGCCGTTCTCGTGTAAAGAAAGGGTGTTTTCTATGTAATGGTTTCTATACGAACACCGCTCTGGTGTTGGTCAGAATGTATTGAAAGGATTTAGCCCGGAAGAGGGGGCGGGGCCTAATATTGACTATTTCCGATGTGTTTTCGCCCCGTCCAACATCCAGTTCCCCCGGAGCCGTTATTGTGTAAGTTTGCAGACGGAGGTCAGAAGAAGAGGCAGAACCAGGGGAGGTTTCTGCACAACGGCCGACCCGGGTGGCTCAGAGACGCAGCCGCGGTGAGTATGCGCAGACACAGACCCAGCTGGCTTTAGAGACGCAGCCGCAGTGAGTATGCGCAGACACAGACCCAGCTGGCTTTAGAGACGCAGCCGCAGTGAGTATGCGCAGACACAGACCCAGCTGGCTTTAGAGACGCAGACGCAGTGAGTATGCACAGACAGAGACCCAGCAGGCTCAGAGACGCAGCCGCAGTGAGTATGCGCAGACAGAGACCCAGCTGGCTCAGAGACGCAGCCGCAGTGAGTATGCGCAGACAGAGACCCAGCTGGCTCAGAGACGCAGCCGCGGTGAGTATGCGCAGACACAGACCCAGCTGGCTGAGAGACGCAGCGAGTACCAACAGAATCACACCTGTGTGAAGTGAGGGGCGCTAATATATATTAAAATCTATAACTCTATAACTTGATTATAGGTGATGTAATGGTGATAAAACAAACATTACATTCTCTTTATTGTCAATGGCATTTTATCCTTAAACATTAAACCTGTATAATGGAGGGGCTAGGGGGAGGGGCTAGGGGAGGGGCTAGCTGACCCTGGCTCAGAGACGCAGACGCAGTAAGCCCATGTGTGGAACGGTGACATTAGAATAGCAGATGCACAAGCTCCCGCAACGTGTCGCGATGGGACAACGGTGTGAGCTTGTAGATCTGCTGTTCTCACCGTTTGAACTGAACAGAAAGGCTTTGGAACGTCGGAACGGCTCAGCGGTTTTTATTGAATGTTGTTGTTTGTTTTCCCGTTTGCAGGGAGGAATGGCGCTGACCTATGACCCCACAGCGCTACAGAACGGGTGAGTCACACGTAGACACCGACACCAAAGAGGCGACAGTCCATTAACCCATTCTGACCTGAGATCAGATTCATACGAGGTTTCCACTGGACACACACACTGGTCTGATTAACCCATTCTGACCTGAGATCAGATTCTAAAAATGTCAGTCGTTCTTCGATTTTTCAAAAAAATAGCAGATCTACAAGCTCGTAGCGCGCCACTCGGTGGCGCGCTACGAGCTTGTAGATCTGCTATTTTTCAATAGCTAAAGCATAACATGATGCTGACACCAAAAAGGGGTCCCGTTCAGAATGGGTTAAATATGTTTAATCACTATTACAGAGCTTTGACGTTTTGACACAAAGATAACTTTTACATTGGAGAAAAAGATAAACTCACAAACCCAAAGCTGCCAATTAAGCGCCAGCGCTCTGCCTTATTAGGGCGAGGTCGCTTCTCGCCCTCAGGGGGCGTCTTACTAGTATTAACCCATTCTGACCTGAGATCAGATTCTATAAACGTTCTTCTACAGCCTGACAGTTTTCTGAAAAAGCCTATGTTTCTATGTCAGTCGTCCTTCGGTTTTTCAAAAATAGCAGACTCTACAAGCTCGTAGCGCGCCACTCGGTGGCGCGCTACACGAGCTTGTAGATCTGCTATTTTTCAATAGCTAAAGCATAGCATGATGCTAACACCAAAAGGGGTTCCCGCCTAGAATGGGTTAAGACCCTAATAATTATTTTTATTTTTTATCTAAATTTTTATCCCACGATTTTGGAACCCAGTTTTCTTTTCACCCAGTGCCAATTATCTAATGTAATCCTGGGCGCTACACTTCCTCTGCCAACCTGGGGGGGGGGGGGGCAGCGGACTGACCTCATGCCTCCTTCTATGCATGAGGAGTCCAAGCTGCTTCTTTTCACCTGACAGAGGGGAATTTCCCCGGCCGGACGTATAGCGCGTGGAAGGGACACGTTATTCCGACCAGTTCCTTCCCCCTCCATCAGGCGCCCCGGCTGGCCAGGGGGAGGCAGTTTTAGAGACCAGGATTACGGCATGTTTTTGTGCTAATAATGCATTTAATAATTGTACCGTATATGCTGTGGGTTCCACAGGTTCTACTCGCCCCACTACAGCCTGGCTCCCAACAGAATGATCGCCCAGGCCTCCCTGTCTCCATACCTGCACCACCACTCTGCTGTCTCGTCCTACCAGGTATATAACAGGACCCCACCTGTGGGCTGCTGTGTTTTAATGTGTGGTGTGAGCTTGTAGATCTGTTTTAATCACTGTGTGTTTAATGTTTATATAACCCTTCAGGTCCACAACCCGTCCTGGATGCACCACCAGTCGTACCTCATGCAGCCGGCCGTGAGTTCACCTCAACATAATCATATTCATAATCATAGTATGCTCTCATGTACAATGAAGTCATATTTAAAATTATTCTCGTTTTTCTTTGCCTGTGTGTGTGTGTGTGTGTGTGTGTGTGTGTGTGTGTGTGCGTGTGTGTGTGTGTGCGTGTGTGTCTGTGTACGCGTGCGTGTGCGTGCGTGTGCGTGTGCGCGTGTGTGTGCGTGTGTGTGTGTGTGTGTGCGTGCCACACAGGGCACCGTTCTGGACCACACCATGTCCATGCAGAACTCCTCCATGATGGGACCTCTAGCCACGCAGCTCAGTCACATGGGTCTGGGCAGCACGGGCACGGTGCGCACGCACACACACACGCACACACACACACACAGTCAGTAGAGCATAGAGTGTATAGTAGAGTAGTATATTAGATGTTTATTGCCTTGTCTACAGTACTATAATAGATCTGTATTGTCTCCTCTACAGTACGATAATAGATCTGTATTGCCTCCACAGTACATGCCTGCCAACACGACCATGCCAGGGGCCTACATCCAGCAGTACACAGCAGTGCCTCAGTCCAGCGGCTCTGTGGAGGTGAGTGAGCAGCTATAGCTGAGGTGCCCCAAAGATATAGCAGCCGTTTCCACCGAAAATCAACCCATAATTCCCAGCAGGTTATACTTATTATCACGCCGATCTTATACAGCCGATCGGCTCATACTGGAGCCTACGGGCTGTGATTGGCGTTGATGACACGTTAACCGATCCTATGGGTCCAGTCAGGTGGTCTACTGCAGCCTACTGAAAACGACAAGCCTCCTCATACCCTCCCCTAAACAGAACCGCATGTTATGTTTATGTTTTGAAATAATGTTCGAAATAAACTCATTCATTCAAGTACAGTATGTGACATACTGTACATGTAGTCCGCAAGGTCGAATTAAGCATCGCATTGCCGTTGTTTCGTGAATACAACCGGAGCGGGCGGGCTCCGGTTGTATTTTTCCTTCAGTGTTATCAAGGTCGGACGCTTTAATAATTGTTGTGACGTTCGTTATTCAGTCGTTCATTCATGTCTTTCCAGGAGAACGGCGGTCAACAGCAGCAGCTTTCTATGGAGAACGTGGCGGAACACACCAGCTACTCCTACCAGCACACCAAGTGAATCTACGGTAGGTCACTTCAGAACACGCCCAGCTACTCCTACCAGCACACCAAGTGAAGCTACGCTAGGTAACTTCAGAACACACCCAACTACTCCTACCAGAACACCAAGTGAAGCTACGCTAGGTAACTTCAGAACACACCCAACTACTCCTACCAGAACACCAAGTGAAGCTACGCTAGGTAACTTCAGAACACACCCAACTACTCCTACCAGAACACCAAGTGAAGCTACGCTAGGTCACTTCAGAACACACCCAACTACTCCTACCAGAACACCAAGTGAAGCTACGCTAGGTCACTTCAGAACACGCCCAACTACTCCTACCAGAACACCAAGTGAAGCTACCGTAGGTAACTTCAGAACACACCCAACTACTCCTACCAGAACACCAGGTGAAGCTACCGTAGGTAACTTCAGAACACACCCAACTACTCCTACCAGAACACCAAGTGAAGCTACGCTAGGTAACTTCAGAACACACCCAACTACTCCTACCAGAACACCAAGTGAAGCTACGCTAGGTAACTTCAGAACACACCCAACTACTCCTACCAGAACACCAAGTGAAGCTACGCTAGGTCACTTCAGAACACGCCCAACTACTCCTACCAGAACACCAAGTGAAGCTACCGTAGGTAACTTCAGAACACACCCAACTACTCCTACCAGAACACCAGGTGAAGCTACCGTAGGTAACTTCAGAACACACCCAACTACTCCTACCAGAACACCAAGTGAAGCTATGGTAGGTAACTTCAGAGGTAACTTCAGAACACGCCCAACTACTCCTACCAGCACACCAAGTGAAGCTACGCTAGGTAACTTCAGAACACGCCCAACTACTCCTACCAGAACACCAAGTGAAGCTGAGGTAGGTAACTTCAGAACACGCCCAACTACTCCTACCAGCACACCAAGTGAAGCTACGCTAGGTAACTTCAGAACACACCCAACTACTCCTACCAGAACACCAAGTGAAGCTACGGTAGGTAACTTCAGAACACACCCAACTACTCCTACCAGCACACCAAGTGAAGCTACGCTAGGTAACTTCAGAACACACCCAACTACTCCTACCAGAACACCAAGTGAAGCTGAGGTAGGTAACTTCAGAACACGCCCAACTACTCCTACCAGCACACCAAGTGAAGCTGAGGTAGGTAACTTCAGAACACGCCCAACTACTCCTACCAGCACACCAAGTGAAGCTACGCTAGGTAACTTCAGAACACACCCAACTACTCCTACCAGAACACCAAGTGAAGCTATGGTAGGTAACTTCAGAACACGCCCAACTACTCCTACCAGCACACCAAGTGAAGCTACGCTAGGTAACTTCAGAACACGCCCAACTACTCCTACCAGAACACCAAGTGAAGCTACGGTAGGTCACTTCAGAACACACCCAACTACTCCTACCAGCACACCAGGTGAAGCTACGGTAGGTAGCAGCACCCACGTTGTATCCTATAGAGCACCGAAGTCTGACGTCAATATCGGTAGAGGACCGGCCTGTGCGCTGCACCAGATTCCAGCACCAGACACTCCATTCGCCCAGAGTCCTTCCTCAAGCATAAAACAAGAATCCTAAGAGCGTTTTGCTAAATGCCTGATACGTCGTCAATGGATTGTGCTCCTGTGTTGCAGGTGGAGGTGATGTGGTGTGCTGAGGGCACGTCATGACAGCATATTGAACCAAAGAGCCTTGATGGGGGTGGACTACAAACATGGATGACTCCAACATGGACTACAAACATGGATGACTCCAACATGGACTACAAACGTGGATGACTCCAACATGGACTACAAACATGGATGACTCCAACATGGACGACCAAAAGGAAACAAACGAAGAGGACATCACCAGGTCTTTAACCCATTCTGACCTGAGATCAGATTCTAAAAATGTCTTCTATGTCAGTCGCTCTTCGATTTTCAAACTTTTTCAAAAAAAGCAGACCTACAAGCTCGTAGCGCGCCACTCGGTGGCGTGCTATGAGCTTGTAGGTCTGCTATTTTTAAATAGCTAAAGCACGACATGATGCTGAGACCAAAATGGGTTCCTGCCCAAAATGGGTTAATGTCGCCATCACGACATCTTTGACGTCACCACAGGACTTCTCGTGACTTCTCTGACTCTCGTTCACACGTACCAAACACCAATGAAGAAAATGTTTGGTCGTTTTTTTGGGGGGGGTGTTCTTGGGCCACCAGAATGCTTTTCCAATGGGAGTCACATGGTTTGATCAAACACTTGTGTTTTGATCAAACACTTGTGTTTGATCAAACCATGTGACTCCCAAAGGAAAGGAAAGGTACTATGTTTACCCTGCAGGGTAACTGGACTAAGCTCAAGAACTTGTTTACAGCCAGGCCCTGCTCATAGAACATTTCATGGTAGAGGTTCAATGCCTTGTCCATTAAGTGCACTTCAGCGGTGGTAATTTTAACGTGCCGGTTCCGGGGATACGAACTATAGCGACCTTCACGATATCAAGACCGCTCCGCAAACCGTTCGGCCACCGCTGGTACGTGTGAATGAGGCCATCAGTCACAGAGAGTCGACCAATCAGAAGATGCCTCAGTCAGAGAGTCTACCAATCAGGAGGAATTCAACCGTCTCAGCTTTCCACTATTTTGATAACGAAAACAAAACAAAACAAAAAAATAACAAAATGTATATAAAATAAAACAAAGAAAGGAGGGGGGGGGTGGGTGGGGGGGGGGGGGGGGGGAGAAGACACAGAGCATTATTTTTGTGCGCGTTAATATAACAAAATAAAATAAATCGTATTTTTTAAAGAAAAGGCATTCTGGAAAGTTTCAGAGTGATTCGAAGGAAAAGGAAAAAAAGAGTTATAACACAATGTGTCTTTTAGTTTTACTTTTTGTACAGAAAATAATATGCAAACTTTTATTTTTTATTTTTCTGATTTTTACAGTGGTATATAGGGGACAGAGATTTGTACAGATTTGGAAACTCAACGGAGGACCCTAGTATGCAGACAGATACACACACACACACACACACACACACACACACACACACACACACACTATACAAGCTGGAAACGCAGCGCCAAGCGACACATTGTGAGCTTGTTGATCTGCCGTTTGTTTTTTTTATAAATTTGAGACCTGAAAAGTAAGCGTTTTGGTGAGGTGAGGTTTCTGCCCGAAAAGAGACGAAATCCAAGATTAATTAATTTTGTCCAAAGTATGAACATGTCAAGTGGAGATAGTACCAGATCACACATCACCACGACGATGAGATGCGTGTATAAGAAGAGCATTTAATACAACTAATTAATGAATTACTAGAGGAAATAAGCAAGGCGATGATGAGGGAAAAACAGATGGACTTTTAGTGAGTGAATCATTTGTTTTAGGGGGAATGAATAAATGGGAGCTTCTTAGTAGCCTGGTTAATAAACCAGACCGAATCAGCCGTTGTTGGCAAAAAGAAAATTCCCTGCCGGCGGATTACGGTCTGGAGAGGCTCAATTGTACGCCCATTTGCTACACCGGAGAAATGGGGCGGCCAATCGGGACACGGTATATGCAATATGGGCGGGCTTTGGTACAGTGACTTTCAATGCTTGAGACCTTTGACTGACAGTATAGCTCTGACCAATTGCGTCAAAGAGAAAATGTTTCAACCCGCCGCCCTGGAAATGAAATCCAAGCGGAGCCTCCCCAGACTAATATCCCGCGGTCCGTGCGATATTAGTCTGGTTTATTAACCAGGCTAGCTTGTCATAGCCCTTTTATCACTGCCGATAGAAGTGATATCTTCTATCGCTGCTGCTGTTAATTGTCTCCTGGAACTTTTTACACTCTTTTCTGTCAGTGATTTTTATTTTTAGTACTTTGTAGAAAGTAAGTTTTTGTGATTGTGTTATTCTTGTCTTTCACTTGAAAATCCTTAGAACTCTAAATTGCCTTATTTTGTGGGTTTTTTTTTTTCAATGAACTTGTTTTCAACTAGATTATATAGGTAGCTTTCCTAGGGAGTAGATCTAGATTAGATTAGACTATATAGGTAGCTTTCCTAGGGAGTAGATCTAGATTCGATTAGATTATATAGTAGCTTTCCTATAGGGAGTAGATCTAGGGAGTAGCTTTTTTCCTTTGTTTTGTGGGATCTTATACTTGTAGGTTGTGCTGTGTATAGTTGTGCCTTAATTCTTCACACTTGTTAAATATCTTCACCTGAGTTTGTGTTCAATTCTTTCGGAAAACACTAGTTTTACGTCATGATCATCCTTCCGTCTAACGCCTGTCTGTCGAACACCTTTCAGATCAGAAGGTGTTTTCCACCGGTCGGTTCCCAATGGGAACCGGTTCAGTTCTTTTCCACCGGTCGGTTCCCAGTGGGAACCGGTTCAGTTCTTTTCCACCGGTCGGTTCCCAATGGGAACCGGTTCAGTTCTTTTCCACCGGTCGGTTCCCAATGGGAACCGGTTCAGTTCTTTTCCACCGGTTGGTTCCCAGTGGGAACCGGTTCAGTTCTTTTCCACCGGGCGGTCGGTTCCCAATGGGAACCGGTTCAGTTCTTTTCCACCGGTCGGTTCCCAATGGGAACCGGTTCAGTTCTTTTCCACCGGTTGGTTCCCAGTGGGAACCGGTTCAGTTCTTTTCCACCGGGCGGTCGGTTCCCAATGGGAACCGGTTCAGTTCTTTTCCACCGGTCGGTTCCCAATGGGAACCGGTTCAGTTCTTTTCCACCGGTCGGTTCCCAGTGGGAACCGGTTCAGTTCTTTTCCACCGGTTGGTTCCCAATGGGAACCGGTTCAGTTCTTTTCCACCGGTTGGTTCCCAGTGGGAACCGGTTCAGTTCTTTTCCACCGGGTTGGTTCCCAATGGGAACCGGTTCAGTTCTTTTCCACCGGTTGGTTCCCAATGGGAACCGGTTCAGTTCTTTTCCACCGGTTGGTTCCCAGTGGGAACCGGTTCAGTTATTTTCCACCGGTCGGTTCCCAATGGAAACCGGTTCAGTTATTTTCCACCGGTTGGTTCCCAATGTGAACCGGTTCAGTTCTCTTTGGTTCTTAGTCCATGAGCCAGAGCTCCAAAATTGGAACGTTAATTATGAATCGAGTGTATCAACTCCATACCTATATTAGATTGTTATCACCATTGTTATCCCCAATTGAGTACTTACGCGAAGACAATGATTTATTGTATTACAAATTTTACATTTTTAAATGAGGCATTATGTAGGATGTGCAAAATACATATGAAACATATGAAAAAGCTACTACTGTGGAAGGGTTATCATGTATTAATTTACTTGTATTGATCCTATAAACAATTTAATATAGGCCGGTGGAAAAGAACTGAACCGGTTCCCATTGGGAACCGACCGGTGGAAAAGAACTGAACCGGTTCCCACTGGGAACCGACCGGTGGAAAAGAACTGAACCGGTTCCCATTGGGAACCGACCGGTGGAAAAGAACTGAACCGGTTCCCATTGGGAACCGACCGGTGGAAAAGAACTGAACCGGTTCCCATTGGGAACCAACCGGTGGAAAAGAACTGAACCGGTTCCCATTGGGAACCGACCGGTGGAAAAGAACTGAACCGGTTCCCATTTGGGAACCAACCGGTGGAAAAGAACTGAACCGGTTCCCATTGGGAACCGACCGGTGGAAAAGAACTGAACCGGTTCCCATTGGGAACCAACCGGTGGAAAATAACTGAACCGGTTCCCATTGGGAACCAACCGGTGGAAAAGAACTGAACCGGTTCCCATTGGGAACCGACCGGTGGAAAAGAACTGAACCGGTTCCCATTTGGGAACCAACCGGTGGAAAAGAACTGAACCGGTTCCCATTGGGAACCAACCGGTGGAAAAGAACTGAACCGGTTCCCATTGGGAACCGACCGGTGGAAAATAACTGAACCGGTTCCCATTTGGGAACCAACCGGTGGAAAAGAACTGAACCGGTTCCCATTGGGAACCGACCAGTGGAAAAGAACTGAACCGGTTCCCATTTGGGAACCAACCGGTGGAAAAGAACTGAACCGGTTCCCATTGGGAACCGACCAGTGGAAAAGAACTGAACCGGTTCCCATTTGGGAACCAACCGGTGGAAAATAACTGAACCGGTTCCCATTGGGAACCAACCGGTGGAAAATAACTGAACCGGTTCCCATTGGGGACCAACCGGTGGAAAAGAACTGAACCGGTTCCCATTGGGAACCAACCGGTGAAAAAGAACTGAACCGGTTCCCACTGGGAACCAACCGGTGAAAAAGAACTGAACCGGTTCCCACTGGGAACCAACCGGTGAAAAAGAACTGAACCGGTTCCCACTGGGAACCGGTTCAGTTCTTTTCCACCGGTCGGTTCCCAATGGGAACCGACCGGTGGAAAAGAACTGAACCGGTTCCCATTGGGGACCAACCGGTGGAAAAGAACTGAACCGGTTCCCATTGGGAACCAACCGGTGAAAAAGAACTGAACCGGTTCCCACTGGGAACCGGTTCAGTTCTTTTCCACCGGTCGGTTCCAATGGGAACCGACCGGTGGAAAAGAACTGAACCGGTTCCCATTGGGGACCAACCGGTGGAAAAGAACTGAACCGGTTCCCATTGGGAACCAACCGGTGAAAAAGAACTGAACCGGTTCCCACTGGGAACCGACCGGTGGAAAATAATATATATATGACTTCAGGCTGCGGTCACAACCGTCCGGAGAGGCAGAATCAAAGTTCTGTTTGACTGAACCGATATGCAGCCTTTAGTGAGACAGCAAGCTTGAATTCATTTGCTCTTTTAATCCCCAAATCTAAAAAAGAAAAAAAAGAAAAACGATTTCTATCTACGTAAGCCTTACTTTTTGTTTGCTGGAAAAATGCCTGGCATCTCGTATAGAGAGTGTCACAGTCCCGCCCGCTTTGATCATGACGACGACAGGCCGCGGAAATAATGTCCCATATATAGATCGACGTTTCGAAAAGTGAAGAATGCCTTATTATTGTCGTTTCTTTCATGTTTCACGCTAATCGACCCGGGGCGTCTTTGGAGTGATTTTTATACATTTTGATATGATTGTTATTTTTTTATTTTGTTTGTCTTCACGTTCACCGTGTTTAAAATGTAACCAAACATGTCGAGCCACGCACGCACGCACGCACGCACGCACGCACGGAGGACAATGTCTTTCAGGGTTGTTACAAAACAAACAAACAAAAAATCAATCAACATAATTTATACAAAAATCTACGTGTTAAATTTAACTCATTTAATTCACTCTTCAGAGTGAAATAAATGAACACGTGAGAATTGCACCGGGTATATAAAAAGTTTAAAAAGTGTAAAAAGTTTTTATACCTCTCAAACAGGGACGTGCAGAGAGTGTCAGAGGGGCAGGGGCTGAAATCCCGTAAGAGGGCACTTTTTGGACAAAAATAGAAGATCTACAAGCTCACAACGCATCAAGCTAGCTGCGACGCGTCGAGAGCTTGTAGATCAGCTCTTTCCGGGGGTCAACCCAGCACTCTTTAGCGAGTGGAGATGCAGGTGTAACGACATGGATTTATAAACAAATGTGTTCAACGCAAAAGAGTAAAATACTGTGTTCAAGTTCAGGAGACTTTGGGGGGAAAAAGCAATTATTTGGCATGGAAAGGAGAGAAGGGCATTAGCAGTTCTTTCACCATGTAGTAAACGCTGCATTCGTGGTCTGGAGAGGGCAGTTGTTTTACATATACGGGGCAAAAGAGCAGTTGTTTTACAGACGGGTAAAAGGGGCAGTTGTTTTACAGACGGGTAGCCTCGATATCCAGGCTTTAATTTCGTCTGCGCGGAAATTGAAAGCCTGGAGGAACGCATTGGCTGCCTCGGTCTAGAAGTGGGAGTCAACGCTTCCGGGTGGGCGTCGCTCCAAATTATGTGACGTAGCGCTTCACTAGGTGGGAGAGAGGAGTGGCCAGGGCTGACGGACAGATCGGTGAGATCCAATCAGGGCGTGCGCAAATCTCAGCCGCGACCCACCCCTATAGACCAGAAACTTAACACGTTTATAGCTCA
Organism: Protomyctophum bolini; assembly: GCF_963924005.1. Taxonomy (NCBI): domain Eukaryota; kingdom Metazoa; phylum Chordata; class Actinopteri; order Myctophiformes; family Myctophidae; genus Protomyctophum; species Protomyctophum bolini. Next base: position 1,868,208 of record NC_137881.1, on the reverse strand, counting down.
GGCTAACAGACGGGTAAAAGGTGCAGTTGTTTTACAGACGGGTAAAAGGTGCAGTTGTTTTACAGACGGGTAAAAGGTGCAGTTGTTTTACAGACGGGTAAAAGGTGCAGTTGTTTTACAGACGGGTAAAAGGTGCAGTTGTTTTACAGACGGGTAAAAGGTGCAGTTGTTTTACAGACGGGTAAAAGGTGCAGTTGTTTTACAGACGGGTAAAAGGTGCAGTTGTTTTACAGACGGGTAAAAGGTGCAGTTGTTTTACAGACGGGTAAAAGGTGCAGTTGTTTTACAGACGGGTAAAAGGTGCAGTTGTTTTACAGACGGGTAAAAGGTGCAGTTGTTTTACAGACAGGTAAAAGGGCAGGGGCTGAAGCCCCCTTTGATGTCTATGTGTGCACGTCCCTGTTTGGTCGCTCAGATAAAAAGAACACGGGATGTTTTCAGAACTCCTTGTGATGAAATTATGTCAAACATTTGTTTTCTTTTGTAAATACAATCTATTTTCTTGTTGCGGTGGTTGTGGTTGAACATATAGAACACACTTTGCTCCTTATCTTTTTGTTATAATTTACACACGTGTTTCTTTTGTTGATATTTTCCTAATGAATAAACCAAGTCTGTCCAGATTACACACAAACAAACCGTTTTCACACCAGCCTCATGAAGGAAAAGTGTTGTGGATTATTGTTTTTCTGTCTTAGCCATCACTTCGATTAAAAAAAAAAAAGATTTTGAAACTACGAAATGACCACCTGTTACGCGTTATTTATTTCAATTATTATCGTTTTATTTTTTACAAAATATTGTATTATTGTGAGTGACATTATAATAGGCATAGTCATGATGTTCCAATCACCTTTTAAAACTATACACAAAGTTGTGATAATAATTATTATACATAATCATTAATTCTATGATTTGTTTGCTGTAGACAAAATATTGGAAACAATACATTTCCTTGCACTTAATTTTTTCTTTCTTTTTTGTCCAAACCAGCTGTGGAAAGAAAAACCCCAAAATAAATGCTCTGGTCCATGTTGTAAATGCTCTGGTCCATGTTGTAAATGCTCTGGTCCATGTTGTAAATGCTCTGGTCCATGTTGTAAATGCTCTGGTCCATGTTGTAAGTGTTCAAAGCCACAGCGGTTGGTTGTCGTCCGTGATTGTTGCTCATTTCATAGTTTCAAAATGTTTTGCTGCTAAAACGAGGTGGTCTATAGAAGTGCAGTTGTAGACACTATATGTGCTTTATTATCTTCACAATGTCTTTGTAAAAGAACACCCAACGTAACCCATTCTGGGCGGGAACCCTTTCTGGTGTTAAGCATCATGTTATACTTTAGCTATAGCTATTGAAAAATAGCAGATCTACAAGCTCATATCGAGCTACGAGCTTGTAGGTCTGTTATTAAGACAAATCTTTGAATGCGAACGTTTTAAAACTCAAATCCTAGCTTCCTTACATATATTTTTGGGGGTCCTTGACATGCTTTTTGAGAACGACTGGAATAGAAACAGGGTTTTTCAAGAAAACTGTCAGGATATATATGGAGCGCGTCTTGAGTGTCCAGGGTTTGATGAGGTCAGATCAACATTATGGAATGTCAGAACAGGTCAGCTCTATGTATGGAGATCTAAAAGGGGTTTGAGGCCTGGCTCCATAATATGCAGATGTAGGTGATGATCCAGTCTTCTCCATTGTATGGGTTATCCAGGGTTAGATGAGGTCAGTGCAGGGTCGTAGCTGACCATTTGGTTGCCCTACTCGTAGGATATTTGTGCTGCCGATGAGAACGCTGCTCTTTCCGCTGTTTGCGAGGACGCACACACGGCCGCTCGTTGAAATGTGTTATGTCGAGGGTCGGCTTGGCACGTTTTGTTGCCCCCCTCCCTCGGCGTGTTGCCCTGCTCGCAGTGCATATTGTTGCCCCCTCCCTCGGCGTGTTGCCCTGCTCGCAGTGCATATTGTTGCCCCCTCCGTCGGCGTGTTGCCCTGCTCGCAGTGCATATTGTTGCCCCCTCCCTCGGCGTGTTGCCCTGCTCGCAGTGCATATTGTTGCCCCCTCCCTCGGCGTGTTGCCCTGCTCGCAGTGCGTATTGTTGCCCCCTCCCTCGGCGTGTTGCCCTGCTCACAGTGCATATTGTTGCCCCCTCCCTCGGCGTGTTGCCCTGCTCGCAGTGCATATTGTTGCCCCCTCCCTCGGCGTGTTGCCCTGCTCGCAGTGCGTATTGTTGCCCCCCTCCCTCGGCGTGTTGCCCTGCTCGCAGTGCGTATTGTTGCCCCCTCCCTCGGCGTGTTGCCCTGCTCGCAGTGCATATTGTTGCCCCCTCCCTCGGCGTGTTGCCCTGCTCGCAGTGCATATTGTTGCCCCCTCCCTCGGCGTGTTGCCCTGCTCGCAGTGCGTATAGGTAGCGACGGCACTGGGTCAGTGTCGTGATCTCCATATATGGACACCACAGCTAGGTTGAGAGGGATGGATATCTTTGCGTTTGTGACCAAAGTGTGTCTTTAATTCTCACGTGAATTATTCAGAGACATTGTGAACATAAGACGGGTTTAATGTCTCACTCACTGCTTCTAAAAAACAAAACAGCTTCCTTTATTTATATACCAACTTATTTTGTACAGTCTTGTTCGTGGAAAGAGAGGTTTTGATATTTTTTAATAAGAAATAAGAAAAAGCCACTCGGCTACTTTTGTCTTCCTGTGCCAGAGTTGCTATTCATTGTCTGTGTACAACTGTTTTTTTTAATTCTATTGATTGAAAAAAGAAAAAAAAATATATTTCCTTCTTGGTTATTCTCTTTGAATTGGAATATGTCAATTTCCTCTTTTTTAATAAAAGTCTTGTTTCAATTATTGTGTGAATGTTTTTTTTTTACTAGATATTTGTAATATCATTAGATACTGCAGAGCCGGCCCCTCGTGGTCATAATACCAATAAAACATATAGTTCGTTATAATCATTGTTTTGAACAAGATTGTAGGTATTTAGTATCAACGTTTCAGTCCCTCTGGACCTTCATCATGCCTGAGGAAGGTCCGGAGGGACTGAAACGTTGCTTCATTAAATAGGACAATACTCATATACCGAGCAAATAAAGTGTGCGGGTGTACCTTATTGCTTTCATCTAATAACCTAAAAAAAAAAAAGTAAAAGTTGTCCTGGGGGCACGGTGACACAGTCGGTAGTGCTGTCGCCTCACAGCTATAGAAGGTCCTGGGTTCGATTCCCGCTCTGGACGCTGTGGGCGCTGGCGGTGTGTTTCCTCCTCCGCGTCATCAGTACCCGAGGCGGGGTTGGCGAAAGGGCCTTTCTGTGTGGAGTTTGCATGTTCTCCCCGTGTCCCCTAGAAAGGAACTGGTTGGAATAACGTGTTCCTCCCACGCGCTACGTCCAACCAGGGAAACTCCCCCCTGTCAGGTGTAAAGGAGCGACTTGGACACTCAGGCATGAAGGAAGCATGAGTTCAAGTCCGTTGCTCTCCCCATGTCCCCCATATATGGGGACTAGGTCAAACTACTTGACCGGGTGCGGGTGTACTTCAGAAAAGATGAGATGGATTTAGGACAATATCCAAGCATGGCTTTATATACAAGAACAGGTGCCAATGCAGTTTCCGTCTCTCTGTCATGCAGGAAGGACCATCCAACCTTGTTATATAAGATACATTGGGTACCATAGCTATCACCCGTAATAAATCTAATCGATAAGTGATAAACAGAGTCTCTAGGGATTTAAGAGTGGATGCTGCTGCATGACTGTAGATTATGTCTCCATAATCCAAGACAGACAGGAACACATAGTGGACACTTTTTTTTTACCCCATGCTGTGAATGCAATGGTGTCTTAGCAAGTGACCAGAGTTATTTAAACTTAGGTCACACCGTTTAAAGTGGATATATTTTTATTGTCCTGTGAGAACTGTGGACACGAAGGTGGCTCTTCAGATGACATGAACTGTTGAAACTCTTGTCACAATGTTTACATTGGAAAGGTTTTTCTCCTAGTGTGGACACGAAGGTGTGTTTTCAGTTCATCTGACGATCTGAAACTCTTGTCGCAATGTTTACATTGGAAATGTTTTTCTCCAGTGTGTACATGCTGGTGTTTCCTCAGATCATCTGACCTCTTGAAACTCTTGTCACAATGTTTACATTGGAAAGGTTTTTATCCAGTGTGGACACGAAGGTGTGTCTTTAGGGTACTTGATTGACTGAAACTCTTGTCACAATGTTTACATTGGAAAGGTTTTTCTCCTGTGTGGACACGAAGGTGCCTCTTCAGGGAACATTCTTGAGTGAAACTCTTGTCACAATGTTTACATTGGAAAGGTTTTTCTCCAGTGTGGACACGAAGGTGCCTCTTCAGGGAACATTTTTGGATGAAACTCTTGTTACAATGTTTACATTGGAAAGGTTTTTCTCCAGTATGGACACGAAGGTGTAGCTCCAGGAGATATAAGTGTTTGAAACTCTTGTCACAATGTTGACATTGACAAGGGTTTCCAGTGTGGACACGCTGGTGTGTTTTCAGGGAAGATGATGCAGTAAAACTCTTGTTACAATGTTTACATTGTTTTTCTCCAGTGTGGACACGAAGGTGTAGCTCCAGGAGATAAAAGTGTGTGAAACTCTTGTCACAATGTTTACATTGGAAAGGTTTTTCTCCAGTATGGACACGAAGGTGTAGCTTCAGGGGATAAAAGTGTTTGAAACTCTTGTCACAATGTTTACAGTTAAAGGGTTTTTCTCCAGTGTGGACACGCTGGTGCTTCTTCTGGGAACCTGAGTCACTGAAACTCTTGTCACGCCGTTCGTCATCATCGTCTTCCTCTTTAAGCTCCTCCTGTTCTTCTTTAATGTGTGGAGGCTCTGGTTCCTCCTGGAGCAGACTGGGGCTCCTCTCCTGTTCAGGAGAAACCTCCTCTTTACACACAACAATGTGCAGGATGTCTAGGAGCAGAAACATAACATGATGGTCAACACTGGATACCTAAAATGTAAATCAATTCTTCTTCCATGTTCCATGTACAAAATTACCTACTACCTACCAAGATAAGATTGACTAAACCGTTACTAACTACAGGTTATTAGTGTTCTGAAAGATTTTAGCAAAATACAAAAAAGTAATGTGAAGAAGTTTTGTGTCCGGGCAGCTCAGTCGGCAGAGCTCTCGCCTTTGGACCACAAGGTCATGGGTTCGATCCCGGGCACCGCCAACTCAGCGTATGAGTAGCACGGCTTGGTGCAGCAAGTCGTGCGGGAAGTACTGGGAGCTGATGGTAGGTGTGGCGCTCCACCTCAGAATCCATCTCCCAGGTGTCTAGCACATTGTGACGGGGATAGCCTCCTGCGTGTTACCGGATCATACTGACAATAAGCCACTCCCGACCTACTTCTAGTGTGAAGTAATTATTGTTACTTTAACACCAAAATTAATAAAGATGTTGGAGCAAATATTTCATTTGAATCATGAGATTCTGAAACAATTTTAAAAACACGATACTTCTCACCTGGGCTCTGATTTGGAAGTAAATTAGTCACGCCACTCAGAGCATGACGTTATGAAACAGAAGCACTTCTGACAATGAAAGCTTGAAATGTGGACTGATGTTAGCTTAACAATCTGTGTAAAAGATTTCCACTCTTTCACATGGATTCTTAAGCTACCATCGCTACAGCAGTTTGTGAGATTTCATTGACCTAAATGGCTGTTATATCAACAAGCATAGCACGTCTGTAAATGTGTCTGTGAGTCTGTGAATCTGTCTGCCTGTGTGTCTGGGGCAAACGGGGGGCTGCGCATCAGCATACCAAAACCTAACCCACGGGGAAGACCACTGACTGGCCTAAGTAGCCTACCTGCTGCGCTGCTATAATATTATATCAACATAATGTCATATCGTTGACCTAAATGGCTTCATATCAACAAGGATAGTAGGATTAAAATAGGGTTAGGCTGTCTTTTGTCTTTTTTCAGAAATTACTTTGGACACGTGGAAAACTTAAACTAAACATGCAGCACTCCGGTAAAGCTGGGTTACATGTTGTTAAAATAATAACAATTAGGAGAATGGAAACAGGTGCTCCCAAACTGATTAGCCGGAGGAGGCAAATCGAGACCGTCTGTACTTAAACACTATACTTAGTGAACTAACCCTCAACCACACAACACACAGACAGAGATACCAAGTCAAACTGAATTTGTACTATTTATACTAGGGATGTGCCGATGAGACATTTTGGACGATATTGATATCCGATATTACCGATGTCGATATGATCTCATTCTGTATTGAAAAATGATCATTATTTTATCCAGTCTGAAAAATACATGTAACAGGGTGTCTGCACTGCAGGCTTAGGCAAGTCAGTTTTAACTTAAACACCGTTATATTTAATATTGTGAGCTTGTAGATCTGATCAAGCTGTTACTTTGGGCTTGTTTATTTATAAAGACAGACCAATTAATTCAGCGGTCTGATTGATTAATCAAACTGATGCAGATTCAATAACTGTGAATCTGTGAAGTATTTGGAATAAAATTCACTGTTTTCCAAAATGTCAGGTTGTCACCTCCCTCTTCACATAAAATAGATCCCTTGATCTTTTGTGGCCAGATGTAATTTTCTGGGGTCTAGTAGGAATATGTATCACTCATCTTTTACTTTCTCTAATAACCTAAAACATGAACCTTAGTTGAAAAACAACCAAAGTTGTCCTTTAAGGGTTTAACATGAGGAGAAAAACAAAAGATCAGGAGAATGGAGGCCTCTATTGACAGGATTGATTGAATAGTTTATTAGACATGAATGTAAAACAGCAACAGAGTTCAGTCAAACACTGATTCCAACAAAAATCACACTTGTGTGAAGTGAGGGGCGCTCTTATCACATCATACATCACATTCCATGCTCAGCAAATCAAATCATCACAAATGTCATTCCGGCCAATCACTTTAAGCGTCTTCACTTCTTCTGCCCTCACAATTTTACCCTCAATATGTACATCAGCCAATCAAATCATCGCTATGGGATGATGATCAGCCAATCAAATCATCGCTATGGGATGATGATCAGCTAGTGCCCCTCAACAATAATTCAATATCATCAAAAACAACAAGAACAAAATATATCATTACAGGAAATAATAAAACACTAAATGTACAGAGTGGGAGAACGTTAGGAGGGGGCGTGGTCACCTGTTTAAAGGAGAAGTGATCGTTTCCTCTCCACTGGGCCTGCTGAAAGGTGGACTTTCAGGCCTGTTTTAAAAGATGTAAGTGATCTGCATTTTTTTGAGGGAAGGGGTCAGGGCATTCCATGTCTGGGTGGGCGTGCTGTAGAAGGAGAATTTACCCACATTTGTTTTGACATATAGGAGCAGTATAATAATCCATAACATTGTCCTTGTCTATCGACCTCCCTATGAACATACAGCTGTTTAATTTGATCCTCCCAGTGAGCTCATGTTTCATTCATTCAAGTTTTGATTATTCTCTAAATTAGTGAGTAATCAAATATCAGATAGAAAAAACATCACAATACATCAGAAGATCAGGAAAGGAAAAACTAAAGATATACATTACATAAGTTTACAAATAAAAAGCTAAGACAAATTTCAAAACGATCTAAAAACAGTTACATATTGTGGGGATCTGTCGTTTTTAAAACGACTTAAGGGTACTTAGGGTATTTAGGACAATCTCCAAGCATGGCTTTATACAAGAACAGGTGCCAATGCAGTTTCCCTCTCTCTGTCAGGGAGGACCATCTAACCTGGTTATATAAGATACATTGGTGAGTACCATAGCTATCACCCGTAATAAACCTAATCGATGAGTGATAAACAGAGTCTAGGGATTTAAGAGTGGATGCTGCTGCATGTCTCCATAATCCAAGACAGACAGAAACAAATAGTGGAAACTTTCTTTTTTTTTACCCCATGCTGTGAAAGCAATGGTGTCTTAGCAAGTGACCCGAGTTATTTAAACTTCTTAGGTCACACTGTTTAAAGTGGACATATTTTTATTGTCCTGTGAGAACTGTGGACACGAAGGTGGCTCTTCAGATGACATGGACTGTTGAAACTCTTGTCACAATGTTTACATTGGAAAGGTTTTTCTCCAGTGTGGAAACGAAGGTGTCTCTTCAGATCACTTGATTTTTTGAAACTCTTGTCACAATGTTTACATTGGAAAGGTTTTTCTCCAGTGTGGACACGAAGGTGTCTCTTCAAATTACTTGACAGCCTGAAACTCTTGTCACAAAGTTTACATTGGAAAGGTTTTTCTCCTGTGTGGACAAAAAGGTGTCTCTTCAAATTACTTGACAGACTGAAACTCTTGTCACAAAGTTTACATTGGAAAGGTTTTTTTCCAGTGTGGACATGAAGGTGACTCTTCAAATTACCTGAATCACTGAAAGTCTTGTCACAAAGTTTACATTGGAAAGGTTTTTCTCCAGTGTGGACATATTGGTGTGTTTTCAGGGATTGTACTGTAGTAAAACTCATGTTACAATGCTTACAGTTAAAAGGTTTTTCTCCAGTGTGGACACGAAGGTGTGTCTTTAGGTCTTTTGAATGCCTGAAACTCTTGTCACAATGTTTACATTGGAAAGGTTTTTCTCCAGTATGGACACGAAGGTGTGTCTTTAGATGACTTGAAACACGGAAACTCTTGTCACAATGTTTACAGTTAAAAGGTTTTTCTCCAGTGTGGACACGAAGGTGTGTCTTCAGGGAAAATTTTTGGATGAAACTCTTGTCACAATGTTTACATTGGAAAGGTTTTTCTCCAGTATGGACATGAAAGTGTAACTTTAGATGACTTGAATGACTGAAACTCTTGTCACAATGTTTACATTGGAAAGGTTTTTCTCCAGTGTGGACACGAAGGTGTGACTTCAAATTACTTGAATTTATGAAACTCTTGTCACAATGTTTACATTGGAAAGGTTTTTCTCCAGTGTGGACACGCTGGTGTGTTTTTAGGGATTGTACTGTGTTAAAACTCTTGGTACAATGCTTACAATTAAAAGCTTTTTCTCCAGTGTGGACATACTGGTGTCTGTTCAGGTCACCTGAAAACTTGAAACTCTTGTTACAATGTTTACATTGGAAAGGTTTTTCTCCAGTGTGGACACGAAGGTGTGACTTTAGATGACTTGAATAGTTGAAACTCTTGTCACAAAGTTTACATTGGAAAGGTTTTTCTCCAGTGTGGACATACTGGTGTGTTTTCAGGGATTGTACTGTGGTAAAACTCATGTTACAATGTTTACATTGGAAAGGTTTTTCTCCAGTGTGGACACTCTGGTGTGTCTTTAGGTTTTTTGAATGACTGAAACTCTTGTCACAATGTTTACATTGGAAAGGTTTTTCTCCAGTATGGACACGAAGGTGTGACTTAAGATGACTTGAATGGTTGAAACTCTTGTCACAATGTTTACATCGGAAAGGTTTTTCTCCAGTGAGGACATACTGGTGTCTGTTTACGTCATACGAACTACTGAAACTCTTGTCACAATGTTTACATTGGAAAGGTTTTCCTCCGGTGTGGATACGGTTGTGCTTCTTCATGGAATCTGATACTTCAAAACCCTTGTTACAATGTTTACAGTTAAAAGGTTTTTCTCCTGTGTGGACAAAAAGGTGTCTCTTCAAATTACTTGACTGACTGAAACTCTTGTCACAAAGTTTACATTGGAAAGGTTTTTTTCCAGTGTGGACACGAAGGTGTTGCTTTAGGTTACTTGACTGACTGAAACTCTTGTCACAATGTTCACAGTTAAAAGGTTTTTCTCCAGTGTGGACACGCTGGTGCTTCTTCAGGGAACCCGAGTCACTGAAACTCTTGTCACGCTGTTCGTCATCATCGTTTTCACTGGTCTCCTCCCAATCATCATTGTCTTCAGTGACTTCAGTGTCAGATTCAAGTTCAACTTCAATCTCAGAGCAGTGGGAAGATATGTGTTCTTCTTCATCATCATCATCATCATCATTTTCTTCTTCACCTTTCACTGCTAGTAATGTCAATGTTGACCCAACATGTTCCTCTGGTCTTTGAAGTAGCTCCTCCTGTTCCTCTTTAAGCTCCTCCTGTTCCTCTTTAATGTGTGGAGGCTCTGGTTCCTCCTGGAGCAGACTGGGGCTCCTCTCCTGTTTAGGGGAAACCTCCTCTTTACACACAACCATGTGCAGGATGTCTAGGAGCAGAAACATGATGGTCAACACTGGATTCCTAAAGTGTACATCCATTCTTCTTCCATTCTTCTCCATCCATTCTTTACCCACCCTTCTATGTTTAATTGCATTGCTAAAATCTGAAAAACTAAAAGTAATCTATGAATTTGGTGCTTTTCTGAAAAATGTCCTTCCACTGTACAAATAGGGAAAGCCTTCCGATATGTCTATGTATATCGTGTAATCTGTAATGTATTGTATACTTCCGATTGTATACTTTTATGAATCTGTGCTCCAAACCATGTGATCATGGTCGTGAGTTAAATAAACGATGATGATGACAAAATGAGCTATTACCTACCAAAATAAGATTGACTAAACTGTTAAAATTACTAAAATTAAAAAAACTAAAATTACTGTTTTGAAAGTTTTAGAACAATAAATTGGTTTATTCAGGAACAATATTTTCCAGTGAAAATAAGTCCGCGGTTGGGTCTGTTCCATTGAAAAGCATTCGAGGATCCCCTGACGCTAAACCAGGAGTGACCTAGACGGTGTCACGGAACGGCGCGCTACGGTTGCCTTCTGAGGAAGCATCCGAGCTAGCTGTTGACGCAAAGAGCGGCTGAGCGGAGGGGTACTGTGGGTGAGCTACAAGGGGCTAATTGCAAAGAGACCTGCACGCACACATACACGCACGCGCCAAGACGCTGCTTTTCTTTATTTTTCTTTTATTTCTTTGGTTCAAACTAAATCCCGAAGTGGAGTTTTTATTTTTGGGGTTTATATACACAGTGGTGCATGGCACCCAGTTTGGTTCATTGTGGTTGTGGTGCAAACCAGAAATGGAGTTTGTTTGATGTGCTGACTCTCATGCTCTGAACTGAACTGAACTTCCTTGCACCTCATTTATTTTCAATAAAAAACCTTTAAACTGACTTTTGGTGTGTCGTTTGCATTTCTTGTTTATGGACTGTGGGTTGGTTTGAAATAATTGTTTGTTTATTGAAATGTACCAATTTATTACTTGCGCAAGCAGAGCGCGCAAGTAATAATTTCTCCCGGTCTCTTCAACGTGACAGCCATCAACCATTTGATGTGTATGCAAAAAAACAGCAAATCTGTGCCTGGTTTGCTGGGACCAGACTACACAAATGACCATATGTCTTACGTCATCATTTAGAGCTAGTCATACGTATACTATACACATAATCAGTAAAAATAAAAAAGCAAATTGTGCCTGATCTGCTGGGACCAGAGTACGTGGTGTGTATATGTATGACTAGCTCTCAATGATGACGTAAGACAAATGGTCATTTGTGTAATCTGGTCCCAGCAAACCAGGCACAGATTTGCTGTTTTTCTTGCATACGCATCAAATGGTTGACGGCTGTCACGTTTTGGCACAAAGTAACCACAGTATACCGCTAATCAAATTACAACTACATACTCTATATAGTATATGTATATGTATACGTATGTCTTACGACATCATTTAGAGCTAGTCATACGTATACTATACACATAATCAGTAAAAATAAAATAGCAAATTGTGCAAAATGTGGTGTGTATATGTATGACTAGCTCTCAATGATGACGTCATTTGTGTAATCTGGTCCCACCAAACCAGGCACAGATGTGTTGTTAATTTATTTTTCTTTAAAAAACCAAAAAGGGATCCATAATATATCTACATCGATAAAACTGTAAAAAAGTAGGTAGGTAGCAAATAGTTACACCTAATGATTATACATTTCAAACGTTCCTTCACAGAGATACTGAGATGTGACAGTTTACAGCGGTCGAAAGTATTGCGCGCTCTGCTTGCGCACTAGTTGGCCATGTATGGCCTACTAGTGTGCAACAAGCAAGTATGAGAGTGCAGTTCTAGTTATTATATATATTATACCCTGAGGTTGCTGTGTTTTATAATAACAGTGACCTTTGTAGGGTTTCTCCTGTGTCCAACCCTTTATTTGGGAAACCACTACAACGGAACAGAACATATTAACCCATTCTGACCTGAGATCAGATTCATACGAGGTTTCCACTGGACACACACTGGTCTGATGAACCCATTCTGACCTGAGATCAGATTCTAAAAATGTCAGTCGTTCTTCAAATTTTTCAAAAATAGCAGACCTACAAGCTCGTATCGCGCTTGTAGATCTTGTAGATCTGCTATTTTTCAATAGGTAAAGCATAACATGATGCCAACACCAAAATGGGTGCCCGGTCAGAATGGGTTAAAGAAAGGAAGAGAACATGAAACTTACTGAAGTGTGGCTGGTCTTCAGCTTCCTGTTTAATAGAAACGTCTTCAGCTTCCTGTTCAATAGAAACGTCTCCAGCTTCCTGTTTAATAGAAACGTCTTCAGCTTCCTTTTTAATAGAAACGTCTCCAGCTTCCCGTTTAATAGAAACGTCTTCAGCTTCCTGTTCAATAGAAACGTCTCCAGCTTCCTGTTTAATAGAAACGTCTTCAGCTTCCTGTTTAATAGAAACGTCTCCAGCTTCCTGTTTAATAGAAACGTCTTCAGCTTCCTGTTTAATAGAAACGTCTCCAGCTTCCTGTTTAATAGAAACGTCTTCAGCTTCCTGTTTAATAGAAACGTCTTCAGCTTCCTGTTTAATAGAAACGTCTCCAGCTTCCTGTTTAATAGAAACGTCCCTGGCTGAGTCTGGAGAGTTCATCTTCACCTGGGAGTGATGCATCATGGGTATTGTAGTTCTTATGAGTCTGGAGAGTTCGTCTTCACCTGCAGTCTGGACTCCGGTCTGAAATCAAGTGAATAAGGAAGGACTTTAATAACCGGAGATCTATAGTCCGGCAGCCAGGGGTGTGGAGTGGGAAATGTTGCTGTTGGTATTGAGCAATTTATTTTATAAGGTTTTATATGTCGTACGAAGCCAACTCTTGTTGTGAGAAATCATGACAACACACACAATATTTTGGACCAAACAAAAAATGACAAAGAAGAAAAACAAAAAAAAAAGTGTTGTAACCTGCCGTTTCTTTCTACTTTCTAATTCTTTGTTTGGCCCGAAAAATTCTGTGTGTTTTCATGATTTGTCACGACAAGAGTTGGCTTCGTACGACGCTTAAAAGGTCTTTAAATAAGTTAAATAATAACTGCCTATGGGGAAATGCATTGCGTTTTCATTTCCTGGGCCGTTCGTTGTTCTGAAAGGGGGAGGGACTGCGACGCTCTATAGAGATACTGTGTAACGATTCGCGAGACTTTTGGACAGAATGAGGAGTAATACCAAAAAAAATGTTTTACAAAAGTCGGCCTCCTGGTGGCGCTATAAAAGGCAGATGTGAAAAATGTAGATCAAAGGTTTGTTCTTGGCCTCTAGGGAGTGTGCATACAACGTTTCACGCAGATCGGTGCAGTTATAGGTAAGGAATGTGAAAAGCTGCCTCATGGTGGCGCTATTATAGGCAGTTCTGGAAAATGTGGGGCAAAGTTTGGCATCCACCGGGTTAACGGTGTCAGAGATTAGCTGGTAACGGACAGATGGACACACACACACACACACACACACACACACACGGACGGAGTGCAAAACATACTCTCTCCCCATGCCTTTGGCCTGGTGGAGACAAAAATCAGACTGACTAAGATGTACGTGTTAACATTACAGTGGACAGAGTACAACCTGCAGCTTGAAAAGGCCTTCAGCTCATCTCTGATTTTTTTTCCTGTGATAAAATGGCCACCAATGTGAAAAAAACTCAAAGAACAATTCCTATACAGGATCTCCTCACTCTCACTAGTCAACAAAAACACCATGAAGACCCTAACAGGAGCCCTCGTAAAAGGTTTCTTTAAATCCTTTAGCGCCATCTAGTGTTAGCATGCTCACACTGCAGAGGTTCCGCCCGTCTGCTTGATTGATTGATTGATTGAAATATTTATTAACAGTTTGCAGAATTACAGTACATTTCAAGCACAAACTCAATACAAAGACTGTTAACTGTGAGTGGACGACCCAATTAAGCGTTGCACTTGTTTACAACAGGGTCCACATTGTTCTATTCATCAAAACATTTAGAGACATACAAATAGACACTTCTATGTAGTCAAAGAACAGAACAGGAATTCATCATATAGGAAGCAAACGGGGAAAAGATACATATACAGTGAGGGGAAAGGGGGGGGGGATTCAGATTTTACAGAGGCCAGTTTTGAATTGCAGCCATCCGTAGGTGCCCTTTGAGAGCGGTTTTGAAGGAGTCAAGGGATTCACATGTCTTAATGACTGTTGGAAGGGCGTTGGAAGGGCGTTGTACATGGTCTGTTGCACTCCCTCTGGTGTTGTGGGTGTGGACTTTGTTTACATTAAGGAAGTATTTAGACAGGTATGGGTATCTTAGTGGTGTATCGAATCTTGTGGACCAGACCCATTGCAAGATGCTGTACTCTGTCGTCGACCCTAAGCCATCCCAGCCTGTCAAAGTGGGCAGGGGTGAGGTGGGTTCGGGGGGTGAGGCCAAGTAGGAGCCTGACCAGTTTGTTTTGGGAGGTCTGGAGCCTTGTTTAAGGGCCTTTGAGGTGCTGTGGTACCAAGAGGTTTTTGTTGACCAGTGAGGAGATCCTGTAAAGGAATCTTGTTCTTTGATTGACTTTTGATTACGTTGGTGGCCATTTTATCACCGGAAAGATTGGCCTGGTAGGAACCTAGGTAGGTAATTTCATCTTTTTGTGTGATAATATTGTCACCCACTCTAACCAAGAAGCCATCTGCCTTGCTGAGATTACTATTTGATCCGAAGAGAATGGATTCAGTTTTTCCCAGGTGTAAGGATAGTTTGTTATCAGCGAGCCAGGTGCAGATTCTACCGAGTTCAGAGCTGAGGGTCTTTTCAACCTGCAGTTTGCTCCCACTCTACGGAGCTTGTTTACTTTCCGTGTTAAACAGGAAGGTGGGGGCCTCTGTGAGGACCACAACACCACTCGCATTAGCTCACAGCCTTTAGCTAGCAGTACAAGAAGCTACATTTTTTATTAGTTAGTTAGTTAGTTATTCGTTTTATTAGATTAGTTCAGGGATAAGGGGTGGCGCAAGATATACCCCATAGTGAGGGGGAAAGGGGTCCAGTTTCGAATTGCAGCCGTCCGTACTGCTGCTAGTATTAACTACGTCAACATGCTTGTTTATAACAAGTTACAATATTATTACTGCTGCTAGTATTAACTACATGCTTGTTTATAACAAGTTACAATATTATTACTGCTGCTAGTATTAACTACTGCTTGTTTAGGATCATTTATAACTAACAAGCAGATATGAGAGAAATACTCGTCGTGTTGTTCCATGTTAAAAGACGAGTCAATAACATAAAAGATAAATGTAGTAAAAACAAGGTGAATCAGTTGATCTTACCTGCTGTGTTTCAGGGTTGAGCTGCTTAACGACCACACTGTTTTCAAACCGCTTACTATTGGTATTATTATTATTATTAAAGTGTTTTCTAACGACACTGCTAACAGGCTAACCGCTAGCTGTGTGTGAACTGTGGACGCACATAGGCCTACTGTGCAAGGGCTGTGCGCATGCGCACTAGTCCTGCTGCTGCCGAGCCGAGCGTGCACGTACCATAAACGGTCACTAGGGGGAGCCATAGTACAGTGTAACACAGTGGGGAGCAGCTATGGAACCGCTATAGAGCTGATTACTCTCCCATAGAGATCTATTAAAATAATATTTTAATAGATCTCTATGGGAGATAAATATTATTTATATCAATTATTCTGAGACTAGAATCAATCAGTCATGACCATAACACCTCTGATTCTGAGAAAACAAACAAACAACAAGATTGCATATAATTAATATATGATTCACTACATTTAATAAATGCTCAGATTTGTTTAGCGTCTTTCATTTTCATTTATTCACAGAATCAGATGTTTTATGGTCATTATTCACCAGGATCCTGGAAGGCTTGATTCTAGTCTTAAAATAATTTATATAAATATTTGAATGCATTTAAATATAGGCCTACATATTTGTTTTAAATAAATGTATAAAAAATGTTGGAAAAACATGGTCGGGTCTCATGGAGGAGGGTGTCTGTTGTAAGATGCAGAAACACCCAACGATCCCAGGTTTACAACACTGATGATGTGTCCAAGTTCATGCATCAGTAGATGTTTAATTAACTGTACTTACTGCTGCTTTGTGTATCCTGACTCAGACTGTGTTTAATTAACTGTATCTGCTGCTGCTTTGTGTATCCTGACTCAGACTGTGTTTAATTAACTGTATCTGCTGCTTTGTGTATCCTGACTCAGACTGTATGCCAACTGCAACATGGAGAGACGTCAAGGTGTCTGATTTCAATACACATCATGTACCATAGAGTCTATGGCATAGACTTACTTTATTCTGTTATTCTATTGGATCATAAAAGGCAAATTTACTCTGGAATAAATATACAAATTGATTCATTGTCTAATAATGATAATAATAATAATATTTAGATTTTTGAATTGATTTACTAAACAGTGTAATGAAGTTACAGCACTGCTTTGCCCGTTAGAGTAAGCATGTTTATTTGTACATTTCAACAAGGATGTCAGTGTGCTTTACACACACAACATCAGGACGGAAACCCCTTTTGGTGTTTTAAGCATTATGTTATACTTTAGCTATTGAAAAATAGCAGATCTACAAGCTCGTAGCGTGGCACTGAGTGCAGCGCTACAAGCTTGTACATCTGCTATTTTTGAATTTGTTTGAAAGTGTGGTGCAAATCTTTGAATATATATTCTTTCACAGGGTGAAACATTTTTAACTCTAATCGTTGCTCCTGGGGGGTCCCTGGAACAACATATTTTCAGATGGGGGTCTAACTGGGTTAAGAGCACTGTAAAGGGTGATGCATTCACAATAAAAGGACATTTGAATACAATCAAAACTATTGGTTTATAATAGAAAAATAAGAATAAAATAAAAATCAAACTGAATACAGACCCATAAACCTCAGTAAAAAGCAGCTGTAAACAGAAACGTCTTGGGCTTTGACTTCAAACAAAGTGTTGTAGAAGTAGATGTGACAGGAGTTGGGTTAGGTAGAGGTTCATTCAGACTGTTGAACACTCAACATTGTTTTACTTACTTTATTTTTTAATTCAAGACATTTTTCATTCAAGTATTTTATCTAGGGATGGACAATATTTGATCAAATCGGTATGGGCCGATTAAAATGCAATGCAATATTGGTATTAGCCGATATTTTAAAATAAAAATACTTCATCGAAGCTGTTTATATTCGGACATGAGCTAACATTTCAATAACTGTGAATCTGTGAAGTATTTGGAATAAAATCCACTGTTTTCCAGAATGTCAGTTTCCCTCTTCACATTAAATAGATCCCGTGATCTTTTGTGGCCAGATGTAATTTCCTGGGGTCTTGTAGGACTATAGAAAACCACAATTAAGAAATTACTGTACAATTTGGTAAAACAAATACATTCATACAAAATGAAAGAAAGCAGCAAATAAAAAAATATATAACACTCATCTTTTACTTTCTCTAATAACCTAAAACATGAACCTTAGTTGAAAAACAACCAAAGTTGTCCTTTAAGGCAGGGGTTCCCAAACTTTTTTGGACCAGGTACCCCTTTTAGGGTAGATATTTTTCCAGGTACCCCCTCATCCTCGCAACACGGATAACAAATAAATGTATACGTCTAAATGTAGACGTTTAAATGTAGACGTCTAAATGTATACAGACGTCTAAATGTAGACGTCTAAATTTGTACGTCTAAATGTAGACGCTAAATGTGTACGTCTTCTCTTATGGGGGTCCCTGGCATATCTTTTCAAATGGGGGTCCACGGGCTAAGTAGTGTCAATTTGGGGGTCCTTGACATTAAAAAGTTTGGGAACCACTGCTTTAAACACTTTAGCACTTTATGAACATGAACAAAATAGATGGGTCCCCCCTGGAACTCCCTCAGGTACCCCTGGGGGTCCCCGGACCATGGGCTATAGCCCATATCGTACGGCATACTATAGCGCGCAGTTTTTCATCATTTTTGAGGATTTGAAAAAAATGACGAAATGACAAAAACGATGGGTTATAGCCCATGTTTTTTTAAATTTTGAAAAAAAAAGTTATCCTCGTTTCTCATCATTTTGGACCATGGGCTATAGCCCATATCGTACGGCATACTATAGCGCGCCGTTTTTCATCATTTTTGATGATTTGAAAAAAATGACAAAATGAAAAAAACGATGGGTTATAGCCCATGTTTTTGAAATTTTGAAAAAAAAAAGTTAGCCTCGTTTCTCATCATTATGGACCGTGGGCTACAGCCCATATCGTACGGCATACTATAGCGCGCCGTTTTTCATCATTTTTGATGATTTGAAAAAAATGACAAAATGAAAAAAACGATGGGTTATACTAAGGGTTTAACATGAGGAGAAAAACAAAAGATCAGGAGAATGGAGGCCTCTATTGACAGGATTGATTGAATAGTTTATTAGACATAAATGTAAAACAGCAACAGAGTTCAGTCAAACACTGATTCCAACAAAAATCACACTTGTGTGAAGTGAGGGGCGCTCTTATCACATCATACATCACATTCCATGCTCAGCCAATCAAATCATCACAAATATCATTCCGGCCAATCACTTTTCTGCCCTCACAATTTTACCCTCAATATGTACATAAGCCAATCAAATCCTCGCTATGAGATGATGATCAGCCAATCAAATCATCGTGTTTGTGTTCAAACAAAGACAAAGCCCAATAGGAGGAGCTAGCGCCCCTCAACAAGAAATCAATATCATCAAAAACAACAACAACAAAATATATCATTACAGGAAATAATAAAACACTACATTTACAGAGTGGTAGAAAGTTAGGAGGGGCGTGGTCACCTGTTTAAAGGAAGTGATAATTTCCTCTTCACTGGGCCTGCTGAAAGGTGGAATTTCAGGCCTGTTTTAAAAGATGTAAGTGATCTGCATTTTCTGGAGGGAAGGGGTCAGGGCATTCCATGCCTGGGTGGCCGTGCTGTAGAAGGAGAATTTACCCATATTTGTTTTGAAATATAGGAGCAGTATAATAATCCATAACATTGTCCTTGTCTATCGACCTCCCTACGAACATACAGCTGTTTAATTTGATCCTCCCAGTGAGCTCATTTTTCATTCATTCAAGTTTTGATTATTCTCTTTGAGTAATCAAACTCATTTTCAGTGTCGCCGAGTAATACAATATCATATAGAAAAAACATCACAATACATCAGAAGATCAGGAAAAGAAAAACAAAAGATATACATTACATAAGTTTACAAACAAAAAGCTGAGACAAATTTATAAATAAATCTAAAAACAGTTACATATTGTGGGGATCTGTATGCTCACCAAGGTTTTAAAACGACTTAAGGGTACCAATATGGTCAGTTTCAATGTCATTTGCAGGTCATTCCATGCATTAGGGCCACAGAAGCCAAAAGCAAGTTCAGAGATAACTTTTGGTACCTTGAATTTGGGGAAACTACTTGACCGGGTGCGGGTGTACTTCAGGACAGATGAGATGTATTTAGGACAATCTCCAAGCATGGCTTTATACAAGAACAGGTGCCAATGCAGTTTCCCTCTCTCTCTGTCAGGGAGGACCATCCAACCTTGTTATATAAGCATAGACTGTAAGAAATATGGACAAAGCGTTCCGCGGGTCTAACATGAATGTAAAATGAAGCCTGTCAGTCCTTGAATTGTCAGTCGCCATCTTTCTAGATCCGTTTGGGCCCAGCTGGCCCATTGGCTGGCCCAGACAACGAGGCGGGACTTCCCCCCCTTCTTCTTAGTTGGTTTTTATTTTGACTCGAGTGGGTGGGGAATACCGATCATAGACTGTAACGGTAACCACGCCCCTCAAAACATGCGCAACTTTATATAATAATAACTAATATTATGAAAGTAGAAATGAGACTTTAAACTAGTGACTGGAAGCAGAAAGTATTCATGACCATGTTTATTAAGGTAATACAGTCTAGGTGAAGTTGGGCCCAAATACATGGACTTCTATGGGGCTATGGGTTTTTCTGGGCCCAATGACAGACAGCGCCACAACAGGCCATTATATGAACTTTCAGGAAATCCCGATTTCCTTGTGGCTTCACAAAATATCTGTCTGACTGCCCCCCTGTATATAAGATACATTGGGTACCATAGCTATCACCCGTAATAAATCTAATCGATGACTGATGAACAGAGTCTATGGATTTAAGAGTGGATGCTGCTGCATGTCTATAGATCATGTCTCCATTTTTTTTTTTTTTTTTTCATTTCAGTTATGGTTTTACATGATTATATTCATTTTACTTTTTCTTTTTTTTTTTTTTTTACATATTCCATAGCAGAAAAGAAAAAGAGCAGGTATTATTTATACCTGCCCCTATCATTAACCCATTCTGACCTGAGATCAGATTCATACGAGGTTTCCACTGGACACACACTGGTCTGATTAACCCATTCTGACCTGAGATCAGATTCTAAAAATGTCAGTCGTTCTTCGATTTTTCAAAAATAGCAGACTTAACAAGCTCGTAGCGCGCCACTCGGTGGCGCGCTACGAGCTTGTAGATCTGCTATTTTTCAATAGCTGAAGCATAACATGATGCCAACACCAAAATGGGTTCCCGTTCAGAATGGGTTAAAAAAGACACATCTAACCCTAACCCAACCATAACCAACCTGTGAAGCCTGTACACCTATAGGCTAAACAGCAGGGCAACTGGGTTGTACGGAGTTTGACGCGTGCAGTGATTAAATCAATGTCCAGAGAGTTTTCTTACTTTGGGATATGTCAATCCATTTATTACTTTCTTTCAGCAGTAGTACAACGTAAATTAACTGTGTAAACTTTCAAACAAACAAACAAACTGAACCTATCAACCACGCACGGTCGAAAACTGTGTCGTCTTCCCCTGTCGCACCTGAGTGCCATCACAGTGACAAGTAAATGATCGTTTCCATGACAACCTCCCACCGTTCTGACTGACTGAAATCCCAGGACATCATTAATTAGTAAACAAAACTAAATAAACAAAGAGCACTTTGGCTACAACACAACCATACATTTTATATATCAATAAAAGAAAGAAAACAACAACAAAAAATTATCATCATTTATCATATTCCAAGACAGACAGGAACACATAGTGGAAACTTTTTTTTTTTTACCCCATGGTGTGAATGCAATGGTGTTTTAGCAAGTGACCCGAGTTAGTTACTTAGGTCACACCGTTTGGAGTGGACATATTTTTTATTGTTCTGTGAGAACTGTGGACACGAAGGTGGTTCTTCACATCACTTAAATGTTGAAACTCTTGTCACAATGTTTACATTGGAAAGGTTTTTCTCCTGTATTGATATGCTGGTGTTTCTTCAGGTGAGATGACAAAATGAGACTCTTGTCACAATGTTTACATTGGAAAGGTTTTTCTCCAGTGTGGACATACTGGTGTGTTTTCAGGCCAGATGTGCATGTAAAACTCTTGTCACAATGTTTACATTGGAAAGGTTTGTCTCTACTGTGGACACGAAGGTGTGACTTCAGATGACTTGAATTTTTAAAACTCTTGTCACAAAGTTTACATTGGAAAGGTTTTTTTCCAGTGTGGACAAAAAGGTGTTTCTTCAAATAACTTGACTTACTGAAACTCTTGTCACAAAGTTTACATTGGAAAGGTTTTTTTTCCAGTGTGGACACGAAGGTGTTGCTTGAGGTTACATGACTGAATAAAACTCTTATCACAATGTTGACAGTGGAAAGGTTTTTCTCCAGTGTGTATACGCTGGTGTGTTGTCAGATTACCTGAAACGTTAAAACTCTTGTCACAATGTTTACAATGGAAAGGTTTTTCTCCAGTGTGGATACGAAGGTGTGACGTCAGATTACTTGAAACGGTAAAACTCTTGTCACAATGTTTACATTGGAAAGGTTTTTCTCCAGTGTGGACATACTGGTGTCTGTTCAGTTCACCTGACAAAATGAAACTCCTGTCACAATGTTTACATTGGAAAGGTTTTTCTCCAGTGTGGACATGCTGGTGTTTCTTCAGTTCATCTGACCTTCTGAAACTCTTGTTACAATGTTTACATTGGAAAGGTTTTTCTCCAGTGTGGACTTGAAGGTGTGTTTTCAGGGAGGATGTTGTTGTAAAACTCTTGTCACAATGTTTACATTGGAAAGGTTTTTCTCCAGTGTGGACACGAAGGTGGTGACAAAGAGTACTTGAATCCTTGAAACTCTTGTCACAATGTTTACATTGGAAAGGTTTTTCTCCAGTGTGGACACGAAGGTGTGACTTCAGATAACTTGAAACACGGAAACTCTTGTCACAATGTTTACATTGGAAAGGTTTTTCTTCAGTGTGGACTTGAAGGTGTGTTTTCAGGGAGGATGATGTTGTAAAACTCTTGTCACAATGTTTACATTGGAAAGGTTTTTCTCCAGTGTGGACACGAAGGTGGTAACAAAGAGCACTTGGATCCTTGAAACTCTTGTCACAATGTTTACATTGGAAAGGTTTTTCTCCAGTGTGGACAAAAAGGTGTTTCTTCAAATAACTTGACTTACTGAAACTCTTGTCACAAAGTTTACATTGGAAAGGTTTTTTTCCAGTGTGGACACGAAGGTGTTGCTTGAGGTTACTTGACTGTCTAAAACTCTTATCACAATGTTGACAGTGGAAAGGTTTTTCTCCAGTGTGTACACGCTGGTGTGTTGTCAGATTACCTGAAACGTTAAAACTCTTGTCACAATGTTTACAATGGAAAGGTTTTTCTCCAGTGTGGATACGAAGGTGTGACGTCAGATTACTTGAAACGGTAAAACTCTTGTCACAATGTTTACATTGGAAAGGTTTTTCTCCAGTGTGGACATACTGGTGTCTGTTCAGTTCACCTGACAAAATGAAACTCTTGTCACAATGTTTACATTGGAAAGGTTTTTCTCCAGTGTGGACACGAAGGTGTGACTTCAGATAACTTGAAACACGGAAACTCTTGTCACAATGTTCACAGTTAAAAGGTTTTTCTCCAGTGTGTACACGAAGGTGTGTCTTCAAATTACTTGAACTTATGAAACTCTTGTCACAATGTTTACAGTTAAAAGGTTTTTCTCTAGTGTGGACAAACCGGTGCTTCTTCAGGGAACCTGAGTCACTGAAACTCCTGTCACGCTGTTCGTCATCGTCTTCACTGGTCTTTTCCCAATCATCACTGTCTTCAGTGACTTCAGTGTCAGATTCAAGTTCAACTTCAACCTCAGAGCAGTGGGAAGATATGTCTTCTTCATCATAATTTTCATCATCACCTTTCACTGCTAGTAATGTCAACGTTGACCCAACAGGTTCCTCTGGTCTTTGAAGTAGTTCCTCCTGTTCCTCTTTAAGCTCCTCCTGTTCCTCTTTAAGCTCCTTCTGTTCAGGAGAAACCTCCTCTTTACACACAACCATGTGCAGGATGTCTAGGAGCAGAAACATAACATGATGGTCAAAACTGGATTCCTAAAATGTAAATCAATTCTTCTACCAAGATAAGATTGGCTACACCGTTACTAACTACAGGTTATTACTGTTTTGAAAGTTTTAGCAAAATGCATTGTTTCTTCAGGAACAATATTTTCTAGTTTGCCACTGTACAGTGAAAATAAGACATTGTGGCAGCCCTACAGAACAGAACATATTAAAGAAAGGAAGAGAACATGAAACTTACTGAGGTGTGGCTGCTCTTCAGGTTCTTGTTTAATAGAAACGTCTTCAGCTTCCTGTTTAATAGAAATGTCTTCAGCTTCCTGTTTAATAGAAACGTCCCTGGCTGAGTCTGGAGAGTTCATCCTCACCTGGGAGTGATGCATCATGGGTATTGTAGTTCTTATGAGTCTGAGGAGTTCGTCTTCACCTGCAGTCTGGACTCCGGTCTGAAATCAAGTGAATAAGGAAGGACTTTAATAACTGGAGACCTATAGTCGGGCAGCCAGGGGTGTGGAGTGGGAAATGTGTTTTAATTGGCCTAAAGTATTGCCTATATACTTAAAAATACTTAAATGAATGAGTCCACTTGCTGACTGGCTGTTGGTATTGAACAATGTATTTTATAAGGTCGTATATGTGACCATACCATTACCTATATAGGGAAAGATGTCAACATTTAATTATGCTTTAACGCTTAGGCAGCCAGCATTTATTGATAACTTGTGATATAATTCACACCAGCATTTTTCCCTGTTTAACTCTTATCTTGAAGAGCAAAAAACCCAGACCGGAAGGTATGATGTTATGTTAGGGTGTGTAACGATGCATCATCATTCCATGTTTACAGCGGGTGCTGCTAAAACATAATGGAGGCGCATCACAGCGCCGGCTCTGGGCCGTGGAATAAACCTTGTTTGGACCAAAAATGCCATCTGGGACAAGGAATAGGAGATAGAGGCGATTGAAAGAAACAGATAGAATGGATGTTTATGGGCACGACGATCAAGATTGCGCGATTCAGTGTTATTGACAACACCAACTAGCAACCCGATGCTAACGTGAGTAGCATTATGACTTGATCAATCACAAGCACTATAAAAGACCAATTGCCGTTGATCTATGCCAATGGCGGACTAAGGGCCGATTCATACTCCTATTTTAGAGCCGAATAAAAGTCGGTTCGGCTCTGTAGAGCTTACAATGTGACGTCATTTGAGGTTCGGGGGGAGTGTACCGTCCTAAAGTCGGCTCTTTGGTGCTACTGAAAATTTCTGACGAGCCGAAATAATTTCGGCACTACAGCCCCGAAACTGCGGTAAAGTATGAATCGGCCCTAAGTGTTAAGTAGCATGTGATGTGTCAAACTAGGGGGTTGTCATGATTCTGAATCCATTCAAAGCATTAGTTATGCACAAAAAACACTCATTGGGCTAAAAACGGCCATAGCCGTCTTCACAAATGAGATGCTCTTTCACTCGCGCAACCCTTAAGTACAACCAATGAATCTTTTTGGAAAGACTTTGGTTTCAAGGAGTGTGGTGACGAACAACAAACCAATACCGTGTTAAGATTTGTTACAATGGTGTGTGTTAGGGTTACATTTCAATGGTGTGTGTCAGGGTTACATTTCAATGGTGTGTGTCAGGGTTACATTTCAATGGTGTGTGTTAGGGTTACATTTCAATGGTGTGTGTTAGGGTTACATTTCAATGGTGTGTGCACCACAACACAATAGGGCAGTAACCAAAGTCGACTTCTCAACAAGTCAACTGCATTGTCACAAGTCAACTCGCACTAGGAGAAGTCGAACAAATAATTCAACTAGAAAAAGTGGCCCTCGGGGCACAGGTCTCCACCAAGCCAGGTCAGGTTGTGGCCTCCTGGTGGCGCTATAACAGGCCAATGTGAAAAGGGTGGGATATAATCCTCAGCCTAGCAATAATGTGTGTGAAAGGTTTCACATAAATTGCACGCTGCGTTCATGATGAGGCTTTTTGTTCAAAACGGGCCAATCTTGAAAACGAATTATAGCCAATTAGGATGGAATATAAAATATCGGACAGATCCGTCTTGAACACATGACTATAGATACTGTGTAACGATTCGCGAGACTTTTGAACAGAATGAGGAGTAATACCAAAAAAAAATGTTTTACAAAAGTCGGCCTCCTGGTGGCGCTATAAAAGGCAGATGTGAAAATGTAGATCAAAGGTTTGTTCTTGGCCTACAGGGAGTGTGCATACAACGTTTCACGCAGATCGGTGCAGTTATAGGTAACTGTAGGTGGCGCTATTATAGGCAGTTCTGGAAAATGTGGGGCAATGTTTGGCATCCACCGGGTTAACGGTGTCAGAGATTAGCTGGTAACGGACAGATGGACACACACACACACACACACACACACACACACACACGGACGGAGTGCAAAACATACTCTCTCCCCATGCCTTTGGCCTGGTGGAGACAAAAATCAGACTGACTAAGATGTACGTGTTAACATTACAGTGGACAGAGTACAAATCCTGCTCATTTAGAAACTACGTTTGCACCTTTGACCAACTGCAGCTTGAAAAGGCCTTCAGCTCATCTCTGAACTAGAATCTTACACCTGGGAAAAACTGAATCTTTGGATCAAATAGCTTTCCGGGTGAAACAGGAAGGTGGGGGCCTCTGTGAGGACCACAACACCGCTGCATTAGCTCACAGCCTTTAGCTAGCAGTACAAGCAGCTACATTTTCTCAGAAATGCAGTACAAACTCAAAAATAACATTTATAACAGACTGATTGATTGAAGTGAAAATGGAAGCTATCGTTCTCACGACAATACAAATCTTAACATTTTTGTAAAAACAAATCTTGTTTAAAAAATAATCTGCCTAATGATGATGTCACTGGAGGACGGTTTCTGAACTGCCCACAGCCCTCCTATGAGGCACAGACTGAGTAGAAAATAATTGTGCCATTTTATCATGATTATTAGTGAGGACCTATTATATGAAGATAGGTTGAAAAGTGGTGAAGTGGTCCTTTAACAGTTTGCAGAATTACAGTACATTTCAAGTACAACTCAATACAAAAACTGTTGAGGACACCAGAAAGCATTACTTGTTTACAATCGGATCCACCCTTTTCAATTCATCAGAACATATAGAGACGTACAGAGATCTCTATATAGTACATCTATAGGGCTACAGCTTGCGCCACCCTTAATCCCTGAACGTATTTGCCATTTTTTACTATTGTGAAAAACATTTTAAAATAGTTCAACTAGCCGATCTACATCTACACGTTGTGAGCTTGTAGATCAGCTATTTGAACTATTTCAAAACGTTTTTTTGTTGGCGCAAGATATACCACATAGTGAGGGGAAAAGGGGGCCAGTTTCGAATTGCAGCCGTCCGTACTGCTGCTAGTATTAACTACATGCTTGTTTATAAACAAGTTACAACATTATTACTGCTGCTAGTATTAACTACTGCTTGTTTAGGATCATTTATAACTAACAAGCAGATATGAGAGAAATACTCGTCGTGTTGTTCCATGTTAAAAGATGAGTCAATAATA
Organism: Protomyctophum bolini; assembly: GCF_963924005.1. Classification (NCBI taxonomy): domain Eukaryota; kingdom Metazoa; phylum Chordata; class Actinopteri; order Myctophiformes; family Myctophidae; genus Protomyctophum; species Protomyctophum bolini. The sequence continues at coordinate 1,840,938 of NC_137881.1, read as the reverse complement.
TAAAAGATAAATGTAGTAAAAACAAGGTGAATCAGTTCATCTTACCTGCTGTGTTTCAGGGTTGAGCTGCTTAACGACCACACTGTTTTCAAACCGTTTACTATTGGTATTATTATTATTATTAAAGTGTTTTCTAACGACACTGCTAACAGGCTAACCGCTAGCTGTGTGTGAACGCACATAGGCCTACTGTGCAATGGCTGTGCGCATGAGCACTAGTCCTGCTGGTGCCGAGCCATATAAAGTGATACAGAGTTACGACAACTCTGTTCACGTCACGGCCCGGGGCTTCAGTCCAATGGCGGCTCTTCTACATAGACTTCTATTGAAAAGGGACATCCGGGAGTTTACGGAATGCATTGGAGTCTATGGGCTCGCGCGAGAACATGAACCACGTGACCAGGCTTTTTCTGCCCCCTCAATGTCGTAACTCTCTCTGTGGCTCTGCCCTGCTGGAGCGTGCACGGTGCACGTACCATGAACGGTCACTAGGGGGAGCCATGGTACAGTGTAACACAGTGGGGAGCAGCTATGGAACCGCTATAGAGCTGATTACTCTCCCATAGAGATCTATTAAAATAATATTTTAATAGATCTCTATGGGACATAAATAATTTTTATATCAATTATTCTGAGCCTAGAATCAATCAGTCATGACCATAACACCTCTGATTCTGAGAAAACAAACAAACAACAAGATTGCAATTAATATATGATTCACTACATTTAATAAATGCTCTTTGTTTAGCGTCTTTCATTTTCATTTATTCACAGAATCAGATGTTTTATGGTCATTATTCACCAGGATCCTGGAAGGCTTGATTGTACGCTTAAAATAATTTATATAAATATTTGAATGCATTTAAATATAGGCCTACATATTTTTTAAATAAATGTATAACGAAATACATTGGAAAAACATGGTTGAGTCGCATGGAGGAAGTTGTCTGTTGTAAGACGCAGAAACACCCAACGATCCCAGGTTTACAACACTGATGATGTGTCCAAGTTCAAGCATCAGTAGATGTTTAATTAACTGTATCTGCTGCTGCTTTGTGTATCCTGACTCAGACTGTGTTTAATTAACTGTATCTGTTGCTGCTTTGTGTATCCTGACTCAGACTGTGTTTAATTAACTGTATCTGCTGCTGCTTTGTGTATCCTGACTCAGACTGTGTTTAATTAACTGTATCTGCTGCTGCTTTGTGTATCCTGACTCAGACTGTATGCCAACTGCAACATGGAGAGACGTCAAGGCAGAGACGCTTTGCCTGTTAGAGTAAGCATGTTTATTTGTACAATTCAACAAGGAAGGCAGTGTGCTTTACACACACAACATCTGGACGGGAACCCCTTTTGGTGTTTTAAGCATTAGGTTATACTTAAGCTATTGAAAAACAGCAGATCTACAAGCTCGTACGAGTGCCGCGCTACAAGCTTGTAGATCTGCTATCTTTGAATGTATATTCTTTCACAGCGAACGTTTTTAACTCTAATCGTTGCTCCTGGGGGGTCCCTGGAACAACATATTTTCAGATGGGGGTCTAAGGGTTAAGAGCACTGTGAAGGGTGATGCATTCCCAATAAAAGGACATTTGATTTAGAATAGAAAAATAAGAATAAAATAAAAAGCAAACTACAGACCCACAAACCTCAGTAAAAAGCAGCAGTAAACAGAAACGTCTTGGGCTTTGACTTCAAACAAAGTGTTGTAGAAGTAGATGTGACAGGAGTTGTGTTAGGTAGAGGTTCAGACAGGCTGTTGAACACTCAACATTGTTTTACTTACTTTATTTTTTAATTCAAGACATTTTTCATTCAAGTATTTTATCTAGGGATGGACAATATTTGATCAAATCGGTATGGGCCGATGTTGGCCTTAAAATGCAATATTGGTATTGGTTTAAAATAAAAATACTACATCGAAGCTGTTTATATTCGGACATGGGCTAACATTTCAAGTAGTATTTGGAATAAAATCCACTGTTTTCCAGAATGTCAGTTTCCCTCTTGACATTCAATAGATGCTGTGGTTTTTTGTGGCCAGATGCAATTTCCTGGGGTCTTGTAGGACTATAGAAAACAATAAGTAAGAAATCGCTGTGCAATTTGGTAAAACAAATACATTTACCCTCTTGTTCGAATGCCCCCGCCCCCTGCCAAAAAAACGCTAAAAGTGTTTAAACTAAATAAAGCAGAAAATGAAAAAATATTATAACACTCATCTTTTACTTTCTCTAATAACCTAAAACATGAACCTTAGTTGAAAAACAACCAAAGTTGTCCTTTAAGGGTTTAACATGAGGAGAAAAACAAAAGATCAGGAGAATGGAGGCCTCTATTGACAGGATTGATTGAATAGTTTATTAGACATGAATGTAAAACAGCATCAGAGTTCAGTCAAACACTGATTCCAAAAGGGAGAACACCAAAACAGTCCTTGCGGTCTTGTTTCCATTCAGGTCCTATATGCAATCAATTCATAATAGCAGAACAACAAAATCACACTTTGTGTCAAGTGAGGGGTGCTCTTATCACATCATACATCACATTCCATGCTCAGCCAAACAAATTATCACAAATCACTTTTGGCGTCTTCACTTCTTTTGCCCTCACAATTATATCCTCAATATGTACATCAGCAAATCAAATCATCGCTATGGGATGATGATCAGCCAATCAAATCATCGTGTTTGTGTCCACACAAAGACAAAGCCCAATAGGAGGAGCTAGCGCCCCTCAACAAAAAATCAATATCATCAAAAACAACAAAATATATCATTACAGGAAATAAAAAAACACTAAATGTACAGAGTGCGAGAAAGTTAGGAGGGGGCGTGGTCACCTGTTTAAAGGAGAAGTGATCATTTCCTCTCCATTGGGCCTGCTGAAAGGTGGAATTTCAGGCCTGTTTTAAAATATGTAAGTGATCTGCATTTTTTGAGGGAAGGGGTCAGGGCATTCCATGTCTGGGTGGGCGTGCTGTAGAAGGAGAATTTACCCATATTTGTTTTGACATATAGGAGCAGTATAATAATCCATAACATTGTCCTTGTCTATCGACCTCCCTAAGAACATACAGCTGTTTAATTTGATCTTCCCAGTGAGCAACTTTTTCACTCATTCTCGAAATTACACTGAGTAATCAAACAAATTTTCAGTGTCGTCGAGTAATACAATATTATAGAAAAAACATCACAATACATCAGAAGATCAGGAAAAGAAAAACAAAAGATATACATGTGAATTACATAGGTTTACAAATAAATAAAAATACAAATTTCAAAACGATCTGAAAAGAGTTATATTGTCTGTATGCTCACCAAGGTTTAAAGACGACTTAAGGGTACCAATGTGGTCGTTTGCAGGTCATTCCATGTATTAGGGCCACAGAAGCCAAAAGCAAGTTCAGAGCTAACTTTTTGTACCTTGACTTTGGGGGAAATACTTGACCAGGTGCGGGTGTACTTCAGAAAAGATTTAGGACAATCTCCAAGCATGGCTTTATACAAGAACAGGTGCCAATGCAGTTTCCGTCACTCTGTCAGGAAGGACCATCCAACCTTTTTATATTATATAAGATACAATGGTGAGTATCATAGCTATCACCCGTAATAAAGAGTCGAGTCGATGAGTGATAAAACAGAGTCTATGGATTTAAGAGTGGATGCTGCTGCATGTCTATAGATTATGTCTCCATAATCCAAGACAGACAGAACACATAGTGGAAACTTTTCTTTTTTACCCCATGGTGTCAATGCAATGGTGTCTTAGCAAGTGACCTGAGTTATTTAAACTTAGGTCACACCATCTATTTTATTGTGGACACAACGATGTGACTTCAGGGCACTTGAAAGTGTGAAACTCTTGTCACAATGTTGACAGTGGAAAGGTTTTCTCCAGTGTGGACACGAAGGTGTGACTTAAGATGACTAGAAATGTTGAAACTCTTGTCACAATGTTTACACGAGAAGGTTTATCTCCAGTGTGGACACGAAGGTGTGTTTCCAGGGAAGATGATGCAGTAAAACTCTTGTCACAATGTTTGCATTGGAAAGGTGTTTCTCCAGTGTGGACATACTGGTGTGACTTCAGATTACTTGAACAATTGAAACTCTTGTCACAATGTTGACAGTGGAAAGGTTTTTCTCCAGTGTGGATACGCTGGTGTGTTTTCAGGGAAGATAATGCAGTAAAACTCTTGTCACAATGTTTACATTGGAAAGGTTTTTCTCCAGTGTGGACACGAAGGTGTCGCTTCAGGACAGTAGAGTTTCTGAATCTCTTGTCACAATGTTTACATTGGAAAGGTTTATCTCCAGTGTAGACACGAAGGTGTGTTTCCAGGGAAGATGATGCAGTAAAACTCTTGTCACAATGTTTGCATTGGAAAGGTTTTTCTTCAGTGTGGATACGCTGGTGTGTTTTCATGGAAGATAATGCAGTAAAACTCTTGTCACAATGTTTGCATTGGAAAGGTGTTTATCCAGTGTGGATACGAAGGTGTGTCGTCAGATTACCTGAAACGTTAAAACTCTTGTCACAATGTTTACATTGGAAAGGTTTTTCTCCAGTGTGGATACGGAGGTGTGTCGTCAGATTACCTGAAACGTTAAAACTCTTGTCACAATGTTTACATTGGAAAGGTTTTTCTCCAGTGTGGACACGAAGGTGTCGCTTCAGGACAGTAGAGTTTCTGAATCTCTTGTCACAATGTTTACATTGGAAAGGTTTTTCTCCAGTGTAGACACGAAGGTGTGTTTCCAGGGAAGATGATGCAGTAAAACTCTTGTCACAATGTTTGCATTGGAAAGGTTTTTCTTCAGTGTGGATACGCTGGTGTGTTTTCATGGAAGATAATGCAGTAAAACTCTTGTCACAATGTTTGCATTGGAAAGGTGTTTATCCAGTGTGGATACGAAGGTGTGTCGTCAGATTACCTGAAACGTTAAAACTCTTGTCACAATGTTTACATTGGAAAGGCTTTTCTCCAGTGTGGATACGGAGGTGTGTCGTCAGATTACCTGAAACGTTAAAACTCTTGTCACAATGTTTACATTGGAAAGGTTTTTCTCCAGTGTGGACACGAAGGTGTCGCTTCAGGACAGTAGAGTTTCTGAATCTCTTGTCACAATGTTTACATTGGAAAGGTTTTTCTCCAGTGTGGATACGAAGGTGTGTCGTCAGATTACTTGAAACATTAAAACTCTTGTCACAATGTTTACATTGGAATGGTTTTTCTCCAGTGTGGACAAGAAGGTGTCGCTTCAGGAGAGTAGAGTCACTGAAACTCTTGTCACAATGTTTACATTGGAAAGGTTTTTCTCCAGTGTGGACATGAAGGTGTGACTTCAGATTACTTGAACTTTTGAAACTCTTGTCACAATGTTTACATTGGAATGGTTTTTCTCCAGTGTGGACATACTGGTGTCTGTTCAGTTCATGTGACCGTTTGAAACTCTTGTCACAATGCTGACAGTGGTAAGGTTTTTCTCCAGTGTGGATACGCTGATGTGTTTTCATGGAAGATAATGCGGTAAAACTCTTGTCACAATGTTTGCATTGGAAAGGTGTTTCGCCAGTGTGGACATACTGGTGTGACTTCAGATTACTTGAAACATTGAAACTCTTGTCACAATGTTGACAGTGGAAAGGTTTTTCTCCAGTGTGGATACGCTGGTGTGTTTTCAGGGAAGATAATGCAGTAAAACTCTTGTCACAATGTTTACATTGGAAAGGTTTTTCTCCAGTGTGGACACGAAGGTGACGCTTCAGGACAGTAGAGTTTCTGAATCTCTTGTCACAATGTTTACATTGGAAAGGTCTTTCTCCAGTGTGGATACGAAGGTGTGTCGTCAGATTACTTGAAACATTAAAACTCTTGTCACAATGTTTACATTGGAAAGGTTTTTCTCCAGTGTGGACACGAAGGTGTCGCTTCAGGAGAGTAGAGTCTCTGAAACTCTTGTCACAATGTTTACATTGGAAAGGTTTTTCTCCAGTGTGGACATGAAGGTGTGACTTCAGATTACTTAAACTTTTGAAACTCTTGTCACAATGTTTACATTGGAATGGTTTTTCTCCAGTGTGGACATACTGGTGTCTGTTCAGTTCATCTGACCTACTGAAACTCTTGTCACAATGTTTACATTGGAAAGGTTTTTCTCCACTGTGGACACGAAGGTGTGTTTTCAGGTTAGATGATGCAGTAAAACTCTTGTCACAATGTTTACATTGGAAGGGTTTTTCTCCAGTGTGGACATACTGGTGTCTGTTCAGTTCACCTGACCAACTGAAACTCTTGTCACAATGTTTACATTGGTAAGGTTTTTCTCCAGTGTGAACAGGCTGGTGTTTCTTCAGTTCACCTGAACTGCTGAAACTCTTGTCACAATGTTTACATTGGAAAGGTTTTTCTCCAGTGTGGACATACTGGTGTCTGTTCAGTTCACCTGACAGAATGAAACTCTTGTCACAATGTTTACATTGGAAAGGTTTTTCTCCAGTGTGGACATACTGGTGTCTGTTCAGTTCACCTGACCTGCTGAAACTCTTGTCACAATGTTTACATTGGAAAGGTTTTTCTCCAGTGTGGACATACTGGTGTCTGTTCAGTTCACCTGACCTGCTGAAACTCTTGTCACAATGTTTACATTGGAATGGTTTTTGTCCAGTGTGGACACGAAGGTGTTGATTTAGGTTACCTGACCTACTGAAACTCTTGACACAATGTTTACATTGGAAAGGTTTTTCTCCAGTGTGGACACGAAGGTGTTGCTTTAGGTTAACTGAATAGTTAAAACTCTTGTCACAATGTTTACATTGGAAAGGTCTTTCTCCAGTGTGGACACGAAGGTGTTGCTTTAGGTTAACTGAATAGTTAAAACTCTTGTCACAATGTGTACATTGGAAAGGTCTTTCTCCAGTGTGGACATACTGGTGTGACTTCAGATGACTTGAATTTTTGAAACACTTGTCACAATGTTTACATTGGAAAGGTTTTTCTCCAGTGTGTACACGAAGGTGTGTCTTCAAATTACTTGAATCCTTGAAACTCTTGTCACAATGTTTACAGTTAAAAGGTTTTTCTCCAGTGTGGACACGCTGGTGCTTCTTCAGGGAACCTGAGTAACTGAAACTCCTGTCACGCTGTTCGTCATCGTCTTCACTGGTCTTTTCCCAATCATCACTGTCTTTAGTGACTTCAGTGTCAGATTCAAGTTCAACTTCAACCTCAGAGCAGTGGGAAGATATGTCTTCTTCATCATAATTTTCATCATCACCTTTCACTGCTAGTAATGTCAACGTTGACCCAACAGGTTCCTCTGGTCTTGGAAGTAGTTCCTCCTGTTCCTCTTTAAGCTCCTCCTGTTCCTCTTTAAGCTCCTCCTGTTCTTCTTTAATGTGCTCTGGTTCCTCCTGGAGCAGACTGGGGCTCCTCTCCTGTTCTTTACACACAACCATGTGCAGGATGTCTAGGAGCAGAAACATAACATGATGGTCAACACTGGATTCCTAAAATGTAAATCCATTCTTCTTCCATTTTCCATGAACAAAATTAGCTATTACCTACCAAGATAAGATTGGCTACACCGTTACCAACTACAGGTTATTACGGTTTTGAAAGTTTTAGCAAAATACATTGTTTCTTCAGAAACAATATTTTCTAGTTTGCCATTGTTACTGTTCAGTGAAAATAAGACATTGTGGCAGCCCCACAGAACAGAACATATTAAAGAAAGGAAGAGAACATGAAACTTACTGAGGTGTGGCTGGTCTTCAGCTTCCTGTTTAATAGAGACGTCTTCAGCTTCCTGTTTAATAGAAACGTCTTCAGCTTCCTGTTTAATAGAAACGTCTTCAGCTTCCTGTTTAATGGAAACGTCTTCAGCTTCCTGTTTAATAGAAACGTCTTCATCTTCCTGTTTAATAGAAACGTCTTCAGCTTCCTGTTTAATAGAAACGTCTTCAGCTTCCTGTTTAATAGAAACGTCTTCAGCTTCCTGTTTAATAGAAACGTCTTCAGCTTCCTGTTTAATAGAAACGTCTTCAGCTTCCTGTTTAATGGAAACGTCTTCAGCTTCCTGTTTAATAGAAACGTCTTCAGCTTCCTGTTTAATAGAAACATCTTCAGCTTCCTGTTTAATAGAAACGTCTTCAGCTTCCTGTTTAATAGAAACGTCCCTGGCTGAGTCTGGAGAGTTCATCTTCACCTGGGAGTGATGCATGCAGGGTATTGTAGTTCTTATGAGTCTGGAGAGTTCGTCTTCACCTGCAGTCTGGACTCCGGTCTGAAATCAAGTGAATAAGGAAGGACTTTAATAACTGGAGACCTATAGTCCGGCAGCCAGGGGTGTGGAGTGGGAAATGTGTTTTTATTGGCCTAAAATATTGCCTATATACTTAAAAATACTTAGATTAATGAGTCCACTTGCTGACCGGATGTCAGTATTGACCAATGTATTTTATAAGGTTTTATATGTGACCATACCATTACCTATATACGGCAAGATGTCCCAAAACAAACTGGTCAGGCTACCACTTGGCATCACTCCCAGAACCCACCTCACCCCTGCCCATTTCCATATGCTGCTGCTGGAATGGCCTACAAGATCCACTACACCTTAAGATGCCCATGTACCTGTCTAAATACTTCCTTAATGTAAATGAAGTCCACAATCTCAACACCAGAGGGAGTTCAACAAACCACATGCAACCCAGATTCGGCTCAAACAATGGATTTTAAATTAATTTAGCTCCTATGCCACTGAAATGTGGAACGCCCTACCAACAGCAATTAAGAAATGTGAATCTCAAATTCCTTCAAAACCTGTGGGCGTCTGCAGTTCAAAACTGTCTCGCATTTCAATGGCTTTTCATGCGTCCCGTAAATTGAGACGTTGTCCCGCATGATGATAGTTTTCGAATGTGCGCTTTATCTGTGGGTCTGTGGGAGAGCAGCGGAGCTGCAGAGGCTGTCATGACAGGGCCAGGGGGCGGGCCGTGACTGTGTGTGTGTAGGTAGGTATGATTGGCTGTCAATCAAACAGCCGGGCAGAGAGGGGGAAATCAAATCATTGTGGTGCGGATAGTTTAGTGAACACCCACCAAAACAAAACAGCACACGAAACACAGTACCACGAGTTAGTGTCTTAGCTAAAACATGGAGGACAAAGGGGAAGAAAAGTAAGTGCAGTTAAAACAAGCACAGGGAAACTATTTATCCGTGGGTGAAGAAGCCATGCAGTGCAAGGCATATTGAAAGAGTCTTCTGTGACATTTGTAATTAGAGTCGTTTCTCAGTGACACACGGAGGAGGTGAATAACGACGTGAAGCAACCATAGAGTATATATACAATAGAGAAGACACCCAAGTTCTCCTCCCGTCCACTTGCATTGAGTTGCTCAGAAGCGCATGAGGCGAATCCACTCCTCCTTCCGGTTTAGGAGCAGTGTGCATGAACGCGCGACGACCGACACATGAACTAGCATCGTGCGTGTGCGTGCTACTCGTGGTGAACGCGCATCGCTATGTTGGCAGCAGACTCGTCTTAACCTGACACTGCCAGCTGGGGGCGGTATTGGGTAGAAAGCTTTTTGGATCGGGTCCGCGTCAGGTATAGGCCTTTTTACAGTCTATGCCATAGATGGTATAGGATCGTCTGCCCCCCCAGTGTTTTCGGAAAGGAAATATAAAACCATAGCTGTTTTTATCATATTAGCATTTTGAATAGATTAAGAACATGGATGTATCTGATTCTTTAAATTCGTTATTTTTATACACCTCTATGAACTGTTTACACACCATATAATATAATATTAATGCAATAAACTGAAGTTCATTCCAACTTGTGTTATTGTGTGGTGCAGTGCTGCAGTTGAATATTTGCTTTTAAAGGGACTTTATACTTTTGCTAATTCACATTTAGAAGAAAGTGAAAATATAGGCTACATACATTTTACAAATACACTTTACCAATGACAATGTAGAACAATTTTAGCTCTGAAGAACACTTTAAGCCTGCATGGCAAATGCAAGGTCACAGCACCACTCTAAACTATTAAATAATAATGCTACAGATCTCTAATAAAATGCCAAAATACAATAAATGATGGGTTCTTTTTCATAGCACTTGTAGCACTATGAATGCAAATATAATAAATATTAAATATGTATCAGACAACCAACAAATGTAATACAAACTATATATTTATATAACAAAATAATATTTAAAGTGTGACAATATTGTCACAATTGTAAAATTGTAATTGAAAAAGAATGTCAATATAGTTTAAAAAAGAGCACTTTGACACTTGTCATGCCAATTTGCGCACCACTATGAGCAATGACTTTTTAGACATATTACTAACAAAAATACCAAATCGTACATGATCTACTGCTTGACCAGACAGATATTGTTTTTGGTTCTTTAGACAATATGAACATATTCCAATATCTGATATGCAGAATAAATGCTGCGTAGAAATGTTTAAAAGAAAACGTTAAATATTCTGATAGTAAGCATTGCCATAGCATCCCATCAGGAAGGAGTACCTTGGATGTACAGTATTCCAGTCCCACTGTTGTTTATCCAGTGTGAATAATAGATTATTTTAAAAATCATTGCAATTTGATCTGTGACTTTTGCAGAACCCAATGTTTTAATTCAGAGGTTGGTTTAAAATGAAAGCATTTTGATTATCTCGGTAAGCACATCATCACGAATCTGGGTTATTATTGTGGTTATCTTAGCACTTCATCATGGATTCCTTGGGTGAAATTCCCAGTTTTACACTTCACATGTGACATAGAGAAATTCTTCCTTGATCTCCACCTTTTCTTAACTGCACTTTGTCCAAACAGAATAAATGTAATTTACACACTTAACCATAATTTGATTTTAATTGGAAAATTGATCATTTTCAGTGTTATGGAATAATTTAACCATTGATTTTAGACTGTAAAGAGACGGCACTGCACAGAGCTCCACGACCACCAGTCAATCATTCAACCTCTGCCCAGGGATGGAGGCTTGAAGACGGGGTAGATGGAGAGACATACGCCTGGCAGAAAATGACTTTCGCCTACTTGTAGGTTATCAAACCATGTATTTATATCAGTAAATAATCATGTTGATGCTAAATCAACATTAACATTTCATGTACAGCTGCTATTTAAAAAAAAAATTAATTCGGACTCGGGAGTTCTACAGAAGAAGCCTATGGTAAGTGAATGGGAAGTCCCTGGCAGTCAAAATGACATAAGCGATCTTTATAATCTTAATACTTGGTCACAAACCAACTATTTTACAAGAACAATATTGATGTAACTAGAGATTAGACAAATTATCTATATTTTATATACACAGAATAATAAGTAATGAGCAAAAGTCCTAATGCGACATTTCCTGGTTTTAATGCGGTCGGTCCCTCAGCGCTCCACTCTGGGGCAGAGCTCAGAGAGCTGGCTGAAACTTGCTGGAGTGGGCGGAGTCTAGTGCGCGTTCATGTGTTTGAGGACCAAACCTTACCAAACTGCAATACCTTCTTCGGCCACTATGTCCATTGCGCTTCAGGATTTCCTCTGGGTGTCTTCTCTATTGTATAATAACTCTATGGAAGCAACGTGTTGATCAAAAGGAGGATTCACGGGGCATGGACACGTCTGTTCAAGAAAACCAAAACAAGAACAAAAGGTAACAGCAGCTGAAATAACTAGTGTTTACCACACAGTTCAACTGAGAGACTTTCAGACTTGTAATGGACAACATAAACACCTAAAAGGTGTATATCCTGGCTGTGCTGCTATTGTAGAGAAGTGTGTTTACAGTTTAATTTATTATGAGTTGGCTCCAATGCTGACCATTTGGTTTAATTTATTTTATCTTTTATTTATTTTGCCTGTATAATTTCAAAACAATTTGCAGTAGTTGGCTTTGTGAGGAGGAGGATACTTTGATAAAGTAAACATTTATTTATTGGTTCCTTATTGGTTGCCTTCACAATCAAATCAAAGCCCCTTGGTTGGTTGGTCTAGTTGTATTGGTTGGTCTAGTTGTATTGGTTGGTTGGTGAATTGTCCAGTTGTATTGGTTGGTTGGTTGGTTGGTTGGTTGGTCTATGGTCCTGTTTGTCCAATAATAGTTCATTTAAATGCATTTCTGTTAAGTTTATTTTATTTGCATAGTATAGTTCTATTATAGTTATTATCATCATAGTCCTATTATGTGCTACTGCATCAACCAGATGACAAAGCATAGATATGCTATGTGAGGGGCAGAATAGAAATGTCTAATTGAGGAATAGAAATGTTATTATTTTTGTTTTCGTATACACATTATTCACGCGAACGACACAACCCCGCGTGTGTCCCACATTGTCCCACACAAACACACTCTTTGCCTCACATCTGGTTAGTTGGGATCTGGTCACCCTATGCGCCACCCTTAACCCTTATCCCTAAACTAGGCATACCATATTCTGAATTACCAAAAAGAGGAGACATGTGCGCATGCATGTGTGCATGCATGTGTCGTGCACGTTTGAATTAAATTAATTTGTCAAAAAAGTTTGGCTCCTAAATTTGATCAAATATGCTCTATATTAGTTATGTATTTATTTAAAGCAACATATGGACCCAAATGGACAATTTTTCAAAATAGTAAAAAATGGCGAATACGTTTAGGCTAAACGTATTCGCCATTTTTTACTATTTTGAAAAACATTTTTAAATAGTTCAAGCCGATCTACATCTACACGTAGTGAGCTTGTAGATCAGCTATTTGAACGATTTGAAAAGGTTTTTTATCAATAGTAAAGAATAGCAAATTAGTTTAGGGATAAGGCAGATATACATAGCCCGTAGTGAGGGGAAAAGGGGGACAGTTTTGAATTGCAGCCGTGTGTATAGCGCTCTTAAAACAAGTTACAATACTATTACTGCTGCTAGTATTAACTACTGCTTGTTTTTAACAAGTTACAATATTATTACTGCTGCTAGTATTAACTACTGCTTGTTCTTAACAAGTTACAATATTATTACTGCTGCTAGTATTAACTACTGCTTGTTTAGGATCATTTATAACCAACAAGCAGATATGAGAGAAAAACTCGTCGTGTTGTTCCATGTTAAAAGACGAGTCAATAATATAAAAGATAAATGTAGTAAAAACAAGGTGAATCAGTTCATCTTACCTGCTGTGTTTCAGGGTTGAGCTGCTTAACGAACACACTGTTTTCAAACCTTTTAGTACTATTATTAAAGTGTTTTCTAACGACACTGCTAACAGGCTAACAGCTAGCTGTGTGTGAACGCTCATAGGACTACTGTGCAAGGTATGTGCACATGCGCACTAGCCCTGCTGCAGAGCCATATAAAGTGAGACAGAGTTACGACAACTCTGTTCACGTCACGGCCCGGGGCTTCAGTCCAATGGCGGCTCTTCTACATAGACTTATATTCAAAAGGGACATCCGAGAGTTTACGCCGTAAACTTTACGGAATGCATTGGAGTCTATGGGCTCGCGCGAGAACATGAACCACGTGACCAGGCTTTTTCTGCCCCCTCAATGTCGTAACTCTCTCTGTGGCTCTGCCCTGCTGGAGCGTGCACGGTGCACGTACCATAAAGGGTCACTATGGGGAGCCATAGTACAGTGTAACACAGTGAGGAGCAGCTATGGAACCGCTATAGAGCTGATTACTCTCCCATAGAGATCTATTCAAATAATATTTTAATAGATCTCTATGGGACATAAATAATATTTATATCAATTATTCTGAGCCTAGAATCAATCAGTCATGACCATAACACCTCTGATTCTGAGAAAACAAACAAACAACAAGATTGCATATAATTAATATATGATTCACTTAATAAATGCTCTTTGTTTAGCGTCTTTCATTTTCATTTATTCACAGAATCAGATGTTTTATGGTCATTATTCACCAGGATCCTGGAAGGCTTGATTGTAGGCTTAAAATAATTTATATAAATATTTGAATGCATTTAAATATAGGCCTACATATTTTTTAAATAAATGTATAACAAAATACATTGGAAAAACATGGTTGAGTCGCATGGAGGAGGGTGTCTGTTGTAAGACGCAGAAACACCCAACGATCCCAGGTTTACAACACTGATGATGTGTCCAAGTTCATGCATCAGTAGATGTTTAATTAACTGTATCTGCTGCTGCTTTGTGTATCCTGACTCAGACTGTGTTTAATTAACTGTATCTGCTGCTGCTTTGTGTATCCTGACTCAGACTGTGTTTAATTAACTGTATCTGCTGCTGCTTTGTGTATCCTGACTCAGACTGTGTTTAATTAACTGTATCTGTTGCTGCTTTGTATATCCTGACTCAGACTGTGTTTAATTAATTGTATCTGTTGCTGCTTTGTGTATCCTGACTCAGACTGTATGCCAACTGCAACATGGAGAGACGTCAAGGCAGAGACGCTTTGCCTGTTAGAGTAAGCATGTTTATTTGTACAATTCAACAAGGAAGGCAGTGTGCTTTACACACACAACATCTGGACGGAACCCCTTTTGGTGTTTTAAGCATTAGGTTATACTTTAGCTATTGAAAAACAGCAGATCTACAAGCTCGTACGAGTGCCGCGCTACAAGCTTGTAGATCTGCTATCTTTGAATGTATATTCTTTCACAGCAAACGTTTTTAACTCTAATCTTTGCTCCTGGGGGGTCCCTTGAACAACATATTTTCAGATGGTGGTCTAAGGGTTAAGAGCACTGTAAAGGTTGATGCATTCCCAATAAAAGGACATTTGATTTAGAATAGAAAAATAAGAATAAAAAAAAAAGCAAACTGAATACAGACAAACCTCAGTAAAAAGAAGCTGTAAACAGAAACGTCTTGGGCTTTGACTTCAAACAAAGTGTTGTAGATGTGACAGGAGTTGGGTTAGGTACAACATAAGTAAGTAAGTAAACATTGTTTACTTACTTTATTTTTTAATTCAAGACAAGTATTTAATCTAGGGATGGACAATATTTTATCAAATCAGAATGGGCCGATGTTGGCCTTAAAATGCAATATTGGTATTGGCCGATGAGTTAAAATAAAAATACTACATCGAAGCTGTTTATATTCGGACATGGGCTAACATTTCAAGTAGTATTTGGAATAAAATCCACTGTTTTCCAGAATGTCAGTTTCCCTCTTGACATTCAATAGATGCTGTGGTTTTTTGTGGCCAGATGCAATTTCCTGGGGTCTAGTAGGACTATAGAAAACAATAATTAAGAAATCGCTGTGCAATTTGGTAAAACAAATACATTTACCCTCTTGTTCGAATGTACAAAAAAACGCCAAAAAAACGCTAAAAGTGTTTAAACTAAATAAAGCAGAAAATGAAAAAATATTATAACACTCATCTTTTACTTTCTCTAATAACCTAAAACATGAACCTTAGTTGAAAAACAACCAAAGTTGTCCTTTAAGGGTTTAACATGAGGAGAAAAACATCAGGAGAATGGAGGCCTCTATTGACAGGATTGATTGAATAGTTTATTAGACATGAATGTAAAACAGCAACAGAGTTCAGTCAAACACTGATTCCAAAAGGGAGAACACCAAAACAGTCCTTGCGGTCTTGTTTCCATTCAGGTCCTATGCAATCAATTCATAATAGCAGAACAACAAAATCACACTTTGTGTCAAGTGAGGGGTGCTCTTATCACATCATACATCACATTCCATGCTCAGCCAAACAAATTATCACAAATGTCAGTCCGGCCAATCACTTTTGGCGTCTTCACTTATTTTGCCCTCACAATTATATCCTCAATATGTACATCAGCAAATCAAATCATCGCTATGGGATGATGATCAGCCAATCAAATCATCGTGTTTGTGTTCACACAAAGACAAAGCCCAATAGGAGGAGCTAGCGCCCCTCAACAAAAAATCAATATCATCAAAAACAACAAAATATATCATTACAGGAAATAATAAAACACTAAACGTACAGAGGTAGAAAGTTAGGAGGGGGCGTGGTCACCTGTTTAAAGGAGAAGTGATGATTTCCTCTCCATTGGGCCTGCTGAAAGGTGGAATTTCAGGCCTCTTTTAAAATATGTAAGTGATCTGCATTTTTTGAGGGAAGGGCATTCCATGTATTAGGGCCACAGAAGCCAAAAGCAAGTTCAGAGCTAACTTTTGGTACCTTGACTTTGGGGGAACTACTTGACCAGGTGCGGGTGTACTTCAGAAAAGATTTAGGACAATCTCCAAGCATGGCTTTATACAAGAACAGGTGCCAATGCAGTTTCCGTCACTCTGTCAGGAAGGACCATCCAACCTTTTTATATTATATAAGATACAATGGTGAGTATCATAGCTATCACCTGTAATAAAGAGTCGAGTCGATGAGTGATAAACAGAGTCTATGGATTTAAGAGTGGATGCTGCTGCATGTCTATAGATTATGTATCCATTATCCAAGACAGACAGGAACACATAGTGGAAACTTTTATTTTTTACCCCATGGTGTGAATGCAATGGTGTCTTAAGCAAGTGACCTGAGTTATTTAAACTTAGGTCACACCGTTTAAAGTGGACATCTATTTTATTGTGGACACAAAGGTGTGACTTCAGGGCACTTGAAAGTGTGAAACTCTTGTCACAATGTTGACAGTGGAAAGGTTTTCTCCAGTGTGGACACGAAGGTGTGTTTCCAGGGAAGATGATGCAGTAAAACTCTTGTCACAATGTTTGCATTGGAAAGGTTTTTCTTCAGTGTGGATACGCTCGTCTGTTTTCATGGATGATAATGCAGTAAAACTCTTGTCACAATGTTTGCATTGGAATGGTGTTTATCCAGTGTGGATACGAAGGTGTGTCGTCAGATTACCTGAAACATTAAAACTCTTGTCACAATGTTTACATTGGAAAGGTTTTTCTCCAGTGTGGATACGGAGGTGTGTCGTTAGATTACCTGAAACATTAAAACTCTTGTCACAATGTTTACATTGGAAAGGTCTTTCTCCAGTGTGGACACGAAGGTGTTGCTTTAGGTTAACTGAATAGTTAAAACTCTTGTCACAATGTTTACATTGGAAAGGTTTTTCTCCAGTGTGGATACGAAGGTGTGTCGTCAGATTACTTGAAACGTTAAAACTCTTGTCACAATGTTTACATTGGAAAGGTTTTTCTCCAGTGTGGACAAGAAGGTGTCGCTTCAGGAGAGTAGAGTCACTGAAACTCTTGTCACAATGTTTACATTGGAAAGGTTTTTCTCCAGTGTGGACATGAAGGTGTGACTTCAGATTACTTGAACTGTTGAAACTCTTGTCACAATGTTTACATTGGAATGGTTTTTCTCCAGTGTGGACATACTGGTGTCTGTTCAGTTCATGTGACCGTTTGAAACTCTTGTCACAATGCTGACAGTGGTAAGGTTTTTCTCCAGTGTGGATACGCTGATGTGTTTTCATGGAAGATAATACGGTAAAACTCTTGTCACAATGTTTGCATTGGAAAGGTGTTTCGCCAGTGTGGACATACTGGTGTGACTTCAGATTACTTGAAACATTGAAACTCTTGTCACAATGTTGACATTGGAATGGTTTTTCTCCAGTGTGGACATACTGGTGTCTGTTCAGTTCATCTGACCTACTGAAACTCTTGTCACAATGTTTACATTGGAAAGGTTTTTCTCCACTGTGGACACGAAGGTGTGTTTTCAGGTTAGATGATGAGGTAAAACTCTTGTCACAATGTTTACATTGGAAGGGTTTTTCTCCAGTGTGGACACGAAGGTGTCGCTTCAGGACAGTAGAGTTTCTGAATCTCTTGTCACAATGTTTACATTGGAATGGTTTTTCTCCAGTGTGGACATACTGGTGTCTGTTCAGTTCATCTGACCTACTGAAACTCTTGTCACAATGTTTACATTGGAAAGGTTTTTCTCCACTGTGGACACGAAGGTGTGTTTTCAGGTTAGATGATGAGGTAAAACTCTTGTCACAATGTTTACATTGGAAGGGTTTTTCTCCAGTGTGGACATACTGGTGTCTGTTCAGTTCACCTGACCAACTGAAACTCTTGTCACAATGTTTACATTGGAAAGGTTTTTCTCCAGTGTGGACATACTGGTGTCTGTTCAGTTCACCTGACAGAATGAAACTCTTGTCACAATGTTTACATTGGAAAGGTTTTTCTCCAGTGTGGACATACTGGTGTCTGTTCAGTTCACCTGACCTGCTGAAACTCTTGTCACAATGTTTACATTGGAATGGTTTTTGTCCAGTGTGGACACGAAGGTGTTGATTTAGGTTACCCGACCTGCTGAAACTCTTGACACAATGTTTACATTGGAATGGTTTTTGTCCAGTGTGGACACGAAGGTGTTGATTTAGGTTACCCGACCTGCTGAAACTCTTGACACAATGTTTACATTGGAAAGGTTTTTCTCCAGTGTGGACACGAAGGTGTTGCTTTAGGTTAACTGAAGAGTTAAAACTCTTGTCACAATGTTTACATTGGAAAGGTCTTTCTCCAGTGTGGACACTAAGGTGTTGCTTTAGGTTAACTGAATAGTTAAAACTCTTGTCACAATGTGTACATTGGAAAGGTCTTTCTCCAGTGTGGACATACTGGTGTGACTTCAGATGACTTGAATTTTTGAAACACTTGTCACAATGTTTACATTGGAAAGGTTTTTCTCCAGTGTGTACACGAAGGTGTGTCTTCAAATTACTTGAATCCTTGAAACTCTTGTCACAATGTTTACAGTTAAAAGGTTTTTCTCTAGTGTGGACACACCGGTGCTTCGTCAGGGAACCTGAGTATCTGAAACTCCTGTCACGCTGTTCGTCATCGTCTTCACTGGTCTTTTCCCAATCATCACTGTCTTTAGTGACTTCAGTGTCAGATTCAAGTTCAACTTCAACCTCAGAGCAGTGGGAAGATATGTCTTCATCATAATTTTCATCATCACCTTTCACTGCTAGTAATGTCAACGTTGACCCAACAGGTTCCTCTGGTCTTGGAAGTAGTTCCTCCTGTTCCTCTTTAAGCTCCTCCTGTTCCTCTTTAAGCTCCTCCTGTTCCTCTTTAAGCTCCTCTTGTTCTTCTTTAATGTGCTCTGGTTCCTCCTGGAGCAGACTGGGGCTCCTCTCCTGTTCTTTACACACAACCATGTGCAGGATGTCTAGGAGCAGAAACATAACATGATGGTCAACACTGGATTCCTAAAATGTAAATCCATTCTTCTTCCATTTTCCATGAACAAAATGAGCTATTACCTACCAAGATAAGATTGGCTACACCGTTACCAACTACAGGTTATTACGGTTTTGAAGGTTTTAGCAAAATACATTGTTTCTTCAGAAACAATATTTTCTAGTTTGCCATTGTTACTGTTCAGTGAAAATAAGACATTGTGGCAGCCCTACAGAACAGAACATATTAAAGAAAGGAAGAGAACATGAAACTTACTGAGGTGTGGCTGGTCTTCAGCTTCCTGTTTAATAGAGACGTCTTCAGCTTCCTGTTTAATAGAAACGTCTTCAGCTTCCTGTTTAATAGAAACGTCTTCAGCTTCCTGTTTAATAGAAATGTCTTCAGCTTCCTGTTTAATAGAAATGTCTTCAGCTTCCTGTTTAATAGAAACGTCTTCAGCTTCCTGTTTAATAGAAACGTCTTCAGCTTCCTGTTTAATGGAAACGTCTTCAGCTTCCTGTTTAATAGAAACGTCTTCAGCTTCCTGTTTAATAGAAACATCTTCAGCTTCCTGTTTAATAGAAACGTCTTCAGCTTCCTGTTTAATAGAAACGTCCCTGGCTGAGTCTGGAGAGTTCATCTTCACCTGGGAGTGATGCATCATGGGTATTGTAGTTCTTATGAGTCTGGAGAGTTCGTCTTCACCTGCAGTCTGGACTCCGGTCTGAAATCAAGTGAATAAGGAAGGACTTTAATAACTGGAGACTTATAGTCCGGCAGCCAGGGGTGGGGAGTGGGAAATGTGTTTTTATTGGCCTAAAATATTGCCTATATACTTAAAAATACTTAAATTAATGAGTCCACTTGCTGACCGGATGTCAGTATTGACCAATGTATTTTATAAGGTTTTATATGTGACCATACCATTACCTATATACGGCAAGATGTCCCAAAACAAACTGGTCAGGCTACCACTTGGCATCACTCCCAGAACCCACCTCACCCCTGCCCATTTCCATATGCTGCTGCTGGAATGGCCTACAAGATCCACTACACCTTAAGATGCCCATGTACCTGTCTAAATACTTCCTTAATGTAAATGAAGTCCACAATCTCAACACCAGAGGGAGTTCAACAAACCACATGCAACCCAGATTCGGCTCAAACAATGGATTTTAAATTAATTTAGCTCCTATGCCACTGAAATGTGGAACGCCCTACCAACAGCAATTAAGAAATGTGAATCTCAAATTCCTTCAAAACCTGTGGGCGGCTGCAGTTCAAAACTGTCTCGCATTTCAATGGCTTTTCATGCGTCCCGCAAATTGAGACGTTGTCCCGCATGATGATAGTTTTCGAAAGTGCGCTTTATCTGTGGGTCTGTGGGAGAGCAGCGGAGCTGCAGAGGCTGTCATGACAGGGCCAGGGGGCGGGCCGTGACTGTGTGTGTGTAGGTAGGATTGGCTGTCAATCAAACAGCCGGGCAGAGAGGGGGAAATCAAATCAATGTGGTGCGGATAGTTTAGTGAACACCCACCAAAACAAAACAACACACGAAACACAGTACCACGAGTTAGTGTCTTAGCTAAAACATGGAGGACAAAGGGGAAGAAAAGTAAGTGCAGTTAAAACAAGCACAGGGAAACTATTTATCCGTGGGTGAAGAAGCCATGCAGTGCAAGGGATATTGAAAGAGTCTTCTGTGACATTTGTAATTAGAGTTGTTTCTCAGTGACACACGGAGGAGGTGAATAACGACGTGAAGCAACGTGTTGATCAAAAGGAGGATTCACGGGGCATGGACACGTCTGTTCAAAAAACCCAAAACAAGAACAAAAGGTAACAGCAGCTGAAATAACTAGTGTTTACCACACAGTTCAACTGAGAGACTTTCAGACTTGTAATGGACAACATAAACACCTAAAAGGTGTATATCCTGGCTGTGCTGCTATTGTAGAGAAGTGTGATGAATTCCTGTTCTGTTCTTTAACTACATAGAAGTGTCTATTTGTTTGTCTCTAAATGTTTTGATGAATTGAACAATGTGGACCCTGTTGTAAACAAGTGTAAGGCTTAATTGGGTCGTCCACTCACAGTTAACAGTCTTTGTATTGAGTTTGTGCTTGAAATGTACTGTAATTCTGCAAACTGTTAATAAAGATTTCAATCAATCAATCAATCAATGTTTACAGTTTAATTTATTATGAGTTGGCTCCAATGCTGACCATTTGCTTTCATTTATTTTGCCTGTATAATTTCAAAACAATTTGCAGTAGTTGGCTTTGTGAGGAGAAGGATACTTTGATAAAGTAAACATTTATTTATTGGTTCCTTATTGGTTGCCTTCACAATCAAATCAAAGCCCCTTGGTTGGTTGGTCTAGTTGTATTGGTTGGTCTAGTTGTATTGGTTGGTTGGTGAATTGTCCAGTTGTATTGGTTGGTTGGTTGGTTGGTTTATTGTCCTGTTTGTCCAATAATAGTTCATTTAAATGCATTTCTGTTAAGTTTATTTTATTTGCATAGTAGTTCTATTATAGTTATTATCATCATAGTCCTATTATGTGCTACTGCATCAACCAGATGACAAAGCATAGATATGCTATGTGAGGGGCAGAATAGAAATGTCTAATTGAGGAATAGAAATGTTATTATCTTTGTTTTCGTATACACATTATTCACGCGAACGACACAACCCCGCGTGTGTCCCACATTGTCCCACACAAACACACTCTTTGCCTCACATCTGGTTAGTTGGGATCTGGTCACCCTATGCGCCACCCTTAACCCTTATCTACATCTACACGTAGTGAGCTTGTAGATCAGCTATTTGAACGATTTGAAAAGGTTTTTTATCAATAGTAAAGAATAGCAAATTAGTTTAGGGATAAGGCAGATATAGCCCGTAGTGAGGGGAAAAGGGGGCCAGTTTTGAATTGCAGCCGTGCGTATAGTGCTCTTAAAACAAGTTACAATATTATTACTGCTGCTACCCAGCTAACATTTCCCCGCTAGCTACCGCCTCCCGCTGTCGCCTTCACAGCGCAGCACGCCCGGGCTGACTTGGACTTCCCCCCGCTGTCCCCGCGTCATACGATCGATCTCAGTTACTTTTTAATGCCTCGTGAATTTACAGCGATTTACAGCCCCTCCTCACGCTGACGTAAGGCTTGCCTCCCCCGCCCGACTCTCTCTCTCTCAGACGAGGATGTGCATTATTATGTATAAATATTTTTTTTTTTAACTATTATTGAATATAATTAAGTGGATTCTTATTCTACTTCTTATTCTTGTGGCTATATTTATTATTATTATTATTATTATTGTTGTACCTTTAGTTCAGGCTAGCCTGGGGCCGAGGCTTTACCCGGCATGCATTGCAGTGTTGTTGTTTTTGTTGACTGGTGAATGAATCGACGGCAGACGGCAGAAGACAAGACTGACCAACAAATGCTTATATTAGTTATTATTACACAGTTTTTCTCCGGAGAAATTCAGTTGAAAGGTCAGTGTATTTTTATATCTGATATATACTGTGTGTAGTGTAATTTCACGTGTTAGAATCGTTTCGTTTCCTAACGCTAGCAGAGGGAATAGATTACCGGTGTATCCGATCCGGTAGCTATAGCTAGCTAGCTAGCTAATCTATTGTCTGGACGGGGGTTATAGCAAACGTATAATTCATGCTATTTTAACAGGCTTAAAAACAGCTCCATTGGAAAGAAAGCGAAAGCTGTTGCAGCTTAAGCGTTATGGACGGTGTTTTATATTATTTCATTTCACAGACAAACAAGATGACGTTCCAAGACCCAGACTGTGGAGCCTGGGGAAACAAAGCATCCTCATCAGAAGTAAAATGGTTTAGTAGCGAACAATAATAATGTATCATGATGTTCTTTTCTAACGTCTTCTTATGTTGATAAAAGTCCACAATTATTCGAATTGGATAAGATTTGATACGTTGCTTGTGTATAGGCTACATAAACAGCATTTTTGCTGTAAATCACATTTTTTGTCATTCTTTGTTCAAGAACTTGCACCATGAAACGCATTTTCTAAAGTAAGTATAGGCCTACTGTGATGACTGTGGACTTAAATATCAATGCTAATTTTAATCTTTATTAAACTGCCCTGTCTCTGCTCTGTCTGAACAGTTATTTGGTGGGAACCACTGAATTAAGTAATTACTTTTTGAAACAACTGAACGTTTTTTACTGAAAACAAATTTCAATTTTGTATCTTTGTCTTTGTCTAAACTTCTCAGGACTGGAACCCTGCGTTCTCTACCACCCTGACCTGGTTTCTACTCCAGTTACATCATGGCAACAACAACAACAGCAGCTACATAACAAGGTTAAGCCATATATTTTGTGTAACGTCTGTATATATTGGCCTTTGGATCCTGCTGAAAATAGCCGATCTACAAGCTCTCTTGCCTCAAGTTTGAAATGTGTACCATTGTTAATTTGTTACCATCATGACATTTTAAATGACTGAGGTGTAGAAGGTGGTAGGTAGGCCTATTTCAGAATGCCTGAATTTACACTTGGTTGCATGGTGAAAATAGTCGATCTACAAGCTCACGTGTTGTGAGCCCTATACAAATGCAATCCATATCAATTTTGTATTTGATTTTGTTCAAATTACAGATGAGGAGGTCACGTGGAGATGATGGTGATGGATAAATAAAATGGATAATAATAATGGTAAGAACATTTTCACATTTTGTCACATGTCACATTTTAGCACAGGAATAGAAATGAGAAAATGGCTGGGTTTTACCCACAGGGAAACTGTTAAGTCATGGATCACAAGCCAGAGAAATGATTAAGGTGAAAATAATTTATTTAATTAATTCTGTGATTTCAGACGAGCTTTCGCTGGAGGAAGACCTATCGACTTCAAATGCAACCTCTGCTCTACCACCAGTCGGGTTTCCCTGACCCTCTACTATATGCAACATCCAGACCTCAAGGAACGCACCCAGCTTTCCGTGCTCGGACATACAGACACGGGGACATACACACATTGCTACGCTCAGAAACTCCTGACTCCACTCAGAAGAGAATTGGTGTTTTAAAGACTTAAGCACTTAAACTTGAGAACTGATATGTCTTCTAAATCCTCACAGATTTTAATTAAAACGTTTGCAGCAAAAGAATATATATTTACAGATTTGTGACACATTTTCACGATGTTTCAAAATTAGCAAACTCGTTTTCAACAGCTTACAGCTTTTTAAATAATGGTTAAAGTGGCTAAAACCACTGGATCTTGGACTTCAGTGACAGGGACCTGGGGTCTGAGAGCCGGAGACGTTGGACAGGGTGCATTTTGGAACTTCTGCTGGCGGCCACCACCAGTCAGGCTTCATAAAGGAAGGAAACGGACAGGCATGGCAGGCAGCTCATCAAACGGTGGTCCGTGGCTCAAATGCTGAATAACTTTGGCATGAAAAGGGTTCAAACCCACCGCTATAGGGTTTTCCAAATGGACTCTTGAATGTATGCTGCACTATTTCTTGCTCAAAAGGTGAATCTCGATTGTGTGTTCTGTTTATTGCTGTGTAACTGTTTTTGCAACATTACTGGGCCTACATAACTAACTCCACACAGAATAGACTTGGTGTTTTATAGAAATTAAACTTGAGAACTGATTCCACAAAATGTCTTCTAAATCCTTGCAGTTTTTAGTTAAAACGTTCACTGTGTTTGGGCCACATTTTCACGATTTTTCAAAAATAGCAAATCTACAAGCTCGTGAGCCAACAATGATGGTTAAAGTGTTTGAATGGTATGACTGTTTTCTTGTATTCTAAACTTGGTTGTTTACATATTTTTTCTATGTGCCTAAATTATTTCATTGTAACCTTTTTTTTTCCTAATAAAGAAACAAAATTAAGTATACATTTGCTGCTTTATTATGTTTCTATAAATATGTGGGAGGGAGGTGAGCATGGGGGAGGAGGGGTGCGGGTTCGCAATATATATGGGGGGGGGGGGTGGTGTCATAAGACAGCTCCACGCTGTCCTGCTGCTGCCTTCGGTAGCTGACGTTCGAGTCGCGGCAGAGAAGCGGGGCGCCGGCTACACGCGCGTCGGCGCGCACGGCACACGCTGATCAAGAACGACGCGGCCACATCGTGCGACGCGCCCGGCGGAGGACACGATCGGCGGCGCGCGGCGACCGCCTCCCGCAGGCGGCGCGCCATGACTTGCTAGCTGGGTAGTATTAACTACTGCTTGTTTTTAACAAGTTACAATATTATTACTGCTGCTAGTATTAACTACTGCTTGTTTAGGATCATTTATAACCAACAAGCAGATATGAGAGAAAAACTCGTCGTGTTGTTCCATGTTAAAAGACGAGTCAATAATATAAAAGATAAATGTAGTAAAAACAAGGTGAATCAGTTCATCTTACCTGCTGTGTTTCAGGGTTGAGCTGCTTAACGAACACACTGTTTTCAAACCTTTTAGTACTATTATTAAAGTGTTTTCTAACGACACTGCTAACAGGCTAACAGCTAGCTGTGTGTGAACGCGCATAGGACTACTGTGCAAGGTATGTGCACATGCGCACTAGCCCTGCTGCAGAGCCATACAAAGTGAGACAGAGTTACGACAACTCTGTTCACGTCACGGGGCTTCAGTCCAATGGCGGCTCTTCTACATAGACTTCTATTCAAAAGGGACAACCGAGAGTTTACGCCGTAAACTTTACGGAATGCATTGGAGTCTATGGGCTCGCGCGAGAACATGAACCACGTGACCAGCCTTTTTCTGCCCCCTCAATGTCTCAACTCTCTCTGTGGCTCTGCCCTGCTGGAGCCTGGAGCGTGCACGGTGCATGTACCATTAACGGTCACTAGGGGGAGCCATAGTACAGTGTAACACAGTGAGGAGCAGCTATGGAACAGCGATAGAGCTGATTACTCTCCCCCATAGAGATCTATATTACATACATATTTCTTTAAATAAATGTATAAAAAATGTTGGAAAAAAATGAATGGTCGATTTTTTTTTCCAGTGAGTCCAGAAAACCACGCACACTTCTATGTTCTATACTGTGATGTCATCAAAGTCTATCTTCACTAAATCATTTTAATATAAACTATATATAGTTTATAGTATAGTATATAAACCATTTGATGAATCACATCAACAAATCTCACCTGCACAATATGTTGTTGTTCCAAATGTGTTGTTTTGTCACAACATTTTGACACAGGTCGGTTCTTTATAAACGGGCATTTATTTCAGGCATTCTTCTCATCCCTCCGTGCATTCCGTGAGAACTGTATGTTCACACAAAAAACAATAAACACATCAATAATCAACAAAGTGCATCACAGTACATAATATTGATCAAACAAAAATAAATAGCCTGCATTATTCATTATAACATTATTCTGCCCACTTTGACAGGCTGGGATGGCTTAGGGTCGACGACAGAGTACAGCATCTTGCAATGGGTCTGGTCCACAAGATTCGATACACCACCAAGATACCCATGTGTACCTGTCTAAATACTTCCTTAATGTAAACGAAGTCCACACCCACAACACCAGAGGGAGTGCAACAAACCATGTACAACCCAGGTTCGGCACAAACAAGGGACTAAATTATTTTCGCTCCTATGCCACCAAAATGTGGAACGCCCTACCAACAGTCATTAAGACATGTGAATCCCTTGACTCCTTCAAAACCGCTCTCAAAGGGCACCTACGGACGGCTGCAATTCGAAACTGGACCCCGTAAAATCTGAATCCCCCCCACCTTTCCCCCTCACTACAGTATATGTATATCTTTTTCCTTTTTGCTTCCTATATGATGAATTCCTGTTCTGTTCTTTAACTACATAGAAGTGTTTATTTGTATGTCTCTAAATGTTTTGATGAATTGAACAATGTGGACCCTGTTGTAAACAAGTGTAATGCTTAATTGGGTCGTCCACTCACAGTTAACAACAGTCTTTGTATTGAGTTTGTGCTTGAAATGTTACTGTAATTCTACAAACTGTTAATAAATATTTCAATCAATCAATCAATTAAATTCTCAAAGGTAACAAGACAACTCACCCTTTTTGCATCTTCAAGTGAGTTGTCTGGACACATCAGTTCTGAGGCTGAAATGGTGGGAGTGGCCCTCATTTATCAATTGAGTGTAAAATCTGCCCCAAATTCGAGTGTAGGTTTCGTAGTATACTCACGTCGCCACGGCATCTCACAACGCCTCACAACGCCAGGCGTTGTGAGCTTGTAGATGGGCTGTTTTCACTTTGTTTTCCCCCTCTTTCTTTATATTATTTAACCAATGTTTCACCAGTTTCTATATATAGTTCATTACTTTTGATGCAATAATTGGTTTTTGCCTTTTATTTCCTTTCTTTCTTATTTCTGAGCCCTTAAATGGTCCCTTAATTAATTCACTGTCATCTGGGGACCCCCTCAAAGCCATGTGGGGCCCCTGGGGGGGGGGTCCCGACCCACAGGCTGAGAACCACTGTTGTGTTAGTACAGATATGTAACTCGTCTCAATCTCCAGCAGCAGCAGCGAGGCTGCTGGGAAAGATTAACCGTCCAGAAACACACTTTGAAATGCCACCGCGGACACGTAGGGAACCACTCCCCTTTTCAGGGGCCAGGAATGGTTCGGTCCTCTCTCCAGCTCGACGCCTATTGGCCGAGACCTGGACATGGTCAGAGATGGGTGTAGAGAGAGAGAGAGAGAGAGAGAGAGAGAGAGAGAGAGAGAGAGACGACATTGAGGGGGCAGGAAACTGAGCTCTGTCCATGCAGCCTGGATGGAGAGGGACGATCTGGAGTTGGAAATACATTGTTTTCAACGAGGGGCGGCGCAAATATCAGCACTTTTTGTCATGTGTGCAACGTGACAACTGTTTTAAAGTATTGTACAGTGACTACTAAAGTCTCTGTAATGTTTATGTTGTACTATTACTACAAAACGATCTAAAATAAAGGGATTTAAGATCATTAAAGCCGGGCTGTTGCCCTGAGTCCAGTACATTCTGCCAACTTCCGTTCTGCCAGGACTTTGTCACTCTTCGCCAATAGAAGTCTATGTAGGAGAGCCTCCATTGGACTGAAGCCAATAGAAGTCTATGTAGGAGAGCCTCCATTGGACTGAAGCCAATAGAAGTCTATGTAGGAGAGCCTCCATTGGACTGAAGCCAATAGAAGTCTATGTAGGAGAGCCTCCATTGGACTGAAGCCAATAGAAGTCTATGTAGGAGAGCCTCCATTGGACTGAAGCCAATAGAAGTCTATGTAGGAGAGCCTCCGTTGGACTGAAGCCAATAGAAGTCTATATGTAGGAGAGCCTCCATTGGACTGAAGCCAATAGAAGTCTATGTAGGAGAGCCTCCATTGGACTGAAGCCAATAGAAGTCTATATGTAGGAGAGCCTCCATTGGACTGAAGCCAATAGAAGTCTATGTAGGAGAGCCTCCATTGGACTGAAGCCAATAGAAGTCTATGTAGGAGAGCCTCCATTGGACTGAAGCCAATAGAAGTCTATGTAGGAGAGCCTCCATTGGACTGAAGCCAATAGAAGTCTATGTAGGAGAGCCTCCATTGGACTGAAGCCAATAGAAGTCTATGTAGGAGAGCCTCCATTGGACTGAAGCCAATAGAAGTCTATGTAGGAGAGCCTCCATTGGACTGAAGCCCCATGAAGTGAACACAGTTGTCGTACCTCTGTCTTACTCTCTGGCTCTGGACATGTCTGTAGGGATGAGCTCACTGTGGCTGAGGACAGGGGGGGGACAGGGGGGGGACGGGGGGATCATCAGAGTTTAGAGGCGGATTAACCTCCTGCAGGGCTTTGTAAATGTGTTACTGTAATCCTCTCCTCTGTGCAGACAGATTTAGAACAGCCATTGTACACAACAACACTTCATCCCCAACACACACACACAGACTGACCCAATACCGCGCCAGGAAAACACTAGAAGAAAATATTTTGTAACAGCAAATCTACTTATCTTTACCGCCCTTATCTTTACCGCCACCGGTGTCATCTTCATGTCATCGTCGGCGGCAGCAGCACTGTACCTGGTGGAAGAACGAGGGGAGGAGAAAGACAACATGACGAAGGGGAAGGTACGGCCGTGGGCGTTCTATTGTTAATGTTCGTTTGTGTTTAGTTCATCAAGTTAACGTTCTATTGTTACTGTCCATTTGTGTTTAGTTCATCAAGTTAACGTTATATTGTTACTGTCCATTTGTGTTTAGTTCATCAAGTTAACGTTCTATTGTTACTGTCCATTTGTGTTTAGTTCATCAAGTTAACGTTCTATTGTTACTGTCCATTTGTGTTTAGTTCATCAAGTTAACGTTCTATTGTTACTGTCCATTTGTGTTTAGTTCATCAAGTTAACGTTCTATTGTTACTGTCCATTTGTGTTTAGTTCATCAAGTTAACGTTCTATTGTTACTGTCCATTTGTGTTTAGTTCATCAAGTTAACGTTCTATTGTTACTGTCCATTTGTGTTTAGTTCATCAAGTTAACGTTCTATTGTTACTGTCCATTTGTGTTTAGTTCATCAAGTTAACGTTCTATTAAGGATGTCCTGATACATTTGTTTTTCGCTTCCGATCCGATCCCGATCCCGTTTCTTGTGTTATCCGATAACGATACCGAATACCGATACCAGTGTTGTAATCTTTCATGTTGTGTTTATAGCTATATAGCTATGTATCTGGTGTTGTGTTTATAGCTAATAGCTATGTATCTGGTGTTGTGTTTATAGATATCTAGCTAGATATCTGGTGTTGTGTTTATAGATATCTAGATATATATCTGGTGTTGTGTTTATAGCTAATAGCTATGTATCTCATGTCGTGTTTATAGTAATCTACTAATCTAGCTATATATCTCATGTCGTGTTTACAGTAATCTAGCTATATATCTCGTGTATGTTTATAGCAGACTCCTCACTCAAATGTGCACTTGCAGTTTGCAACTCCAAAGCAAACTCCACATGCCCCAACATTTTATTTACCTGCCATAGTGTCAACCCCTTCCTTACCCCTGTGTGGGATCGCTCGTTATAGACTGGCATATTCACCGATACCGATATGACCCGATATGACAAATAAGGGCCGATCCGATACAGTATCGGGACATCTCTAATAACTATAATTAAAGGCATTTGAAATTTAATAACATTTTTACTTTTCAGTATTCCAATTAAGAAATAGCAAAACATTATTCAGGATTTCAATTCAAATATTAACATTAAGAATAGCCGACCTACAAGCTCAAAACGCGTCGCAGTGTGACGCGTTTTGAGCTTGTAGATCGGCTATTCTTTGCTATATGTGATGTGGCCCCTCTGGAGTGAGTGTGGAACTATAGTGGCCCCTCTGGAGTGAGTGTGGAACTATAGTGGTCCTCTCCATCGTCGTACCTGGCCTATTGTATAGCGTTGATTTTGACAGCAAATTTTAGATTTAGTTTTAGTCATAGTCTTTTGAATGAATCTTTTTGTCATGTTTATTTAGTCTTCAGATGTAGTTTTAGTCTAATTTTGGTCAGCTAAATGTCATAAGATTTCAGTCGACTAGATCTACAGTCGATTTTGTCGACGCAACATGACGTGATGGCAGATTTTACATTTGCTTGCGTGCTGAAAAATAGCCGATCTATAAGCTCACAACGCGCTTTCTGAGCGCAACACCGGAGCGTAGTTCAGCCAATCACAGCGCAGAATGGCTTCCTTCCGGCGCGTCAGTATTCTGAGGACAGACTCACAGGTTTCCTCCTCACGTTTTGAGGACGCGACGTCTTAGAATTATTAGTTAAGGTTACTAATATACTGTCACATTGTTTACACTCTTCACAGGTCGGCAACAAGACGGAGAGCAGCGAGCCTCCAACCTATCAGGAGGCCACTGGCACCCCAGGTAAACACACACCTGTATGTGTGACCACATGTGACTGAGAGCCTCATGCCATCGTGCAAATCTTAGCTTTTCACCAGAGGTGAAAATGAGTTAATAGCACAGGCAGATGTAATAAATGCTTAAACATGTAGCTAGGTGTAATGTTAGAGACCACAGTCCACAGAAGACATGTAAATATGAAATAAATGCTTAAACATGTAGCTATAGGTGTAATGTTAGAGACCACAGAAGTGAACCTTTCAAGCCTGTTTTCTCAACTCGCTGTTTCTCTGCAAGACATCCCTATAAGCTATAAGCCATATCTCCAAAACTGGTGGGTCAAACTGAACAACTTGTCAATTTGAAGCTAATTGCTTTCATATGACGATATGAGCGTCAGAGCAGATCTACAAGCTCATACCATATACACGTTACTCCAGTGAATGTTCCGTTCTGTCCGTCAGGATACGAGGAGATGCAGGTCCAGTTCTCCTGGGACGACGCGCAGATCAGGAGAGTCTTCATCAGGAAGGTACAGAACGGAGGTTAAAGGTTAGAGGTTAGAGGTTAGAGGTTAGAGGTTAGAGTCTTCATCAGGAAGGTACAGAACGGAGGTTCAGTCTGTCTGACGGGATGTATCTGTGAAAAAACATCTTTGGAAAACCCCTAGAATGCCATAAAAAAAACTAAATTGGAGTGTGTGTGCGTGCGTGCGTGCGTGCGTGCGTGCGTGCGTGCGCGCGCGTGCGTGCGCGCGTGTGTGTGTGTGTGTGTGTGTGTCCTCCAGGTCTATGCCATCCTGATGCTCCAGCTACTGGTGACGTTGGGCATCGTTGCTCTCTTCACATTCTGGTAAATGTCTCCCAGGGACCCCCCAGGGACCCCCTGTTAAACCTAATGTTTCCCAGGGACCCCCTGTTAAACCTACTGTCCCCCAGGGACCCCCTGTTAAACCTACTGTCTCCCAGGGACCCCCTGTTAAACCTACTGTCCCCCAGGGACCCCCTGTTAAACCTACTGTCTCCCAGGGACCCCCTGTTAAACCTACTGTCTCCCAGGGACCCCCTGTTAAACCTACTGTCCCCCAGGGACCCCCTGTTAAACCTACTGTCTCCCAGGGACCCCCCAGGGACCCCCTGTTAAACCTACTGTCCCCCAGGGACCCCCTGTTAAACATACGGTCTCCCAGGGACCCCCAGGGACCCCCTGTTAAACCTACTGTCCCCCAGGGACCCCCAGTTAAATCTATTGTCTCCCAGGGACCCCCTGTTAAACCTACTGTCCCCCAGGGACCCCCTGTTAAACCTACTGTCCCCCAGGGACCCCCTGTTAAACCTACTGTCCCCCAGGGACCCCCAGTTAAACCTACTGTCCCCCAGGGACCCCCTGTTAAACCTACTGTCTCCCAGGGACCCCCTGTTAAACCTACGGTCTCCCAGGGACCCCCTGTTAAACCTACTGTCCCCCAGGGACCCCCTGTCAAACCTACGGTCTCCCAGGGACCCCCTGTTAAACCTACGGTCTCCCAGGGACCCCCTGTTAAACCTACTGTCTCCCAGGGACCCCCAGGGACCCCCTGTTAAATCTACGGTCTCCCAGGGACCCCCAGGGACCCCCTGTTAAACCTACTGTCCCCCAGAGACCCCCTGTTAAATCTACGGTCTCCCAGGGACCCCCTGTTAAACCTACTGTCCCCCAGGGACCCCCTGTTAAACCTACTGTCCCCCAGGGACCCCCTGTTAAACCTACTGTCCCCCAGGGACCCCCTGTTAAACCTACTGTCTCCCAGGGACCCCCCAGGGACCCCCTGTTAAACCTACTGTCCCCCAGGGACCCCCTGTAAAACATACGGTCTCCCAGGGACCCCCAGGGACCCCCTGTTAAACCTACTGTCCCCCAGGGACCCCCAGTTAAATCTATTGTCTCCCAGGGACCCCCTGTTAAACCTACTGTCCCCCAGGGACCCCCTGTTAAACCTACTGTCTCCCAGGGACCCCCTGTTAAACCTACGGTCTCCCAGGGACCCCCTGTTAAACCTACTGTCCCCCAGGGACCCCCTGTCAAACCTACGGTCTCCCAGGGACCCCCTGTTAAACCTACGGTCTCCCAGGGACCCCCTGTTAAACCTACTGTCTCCCAGGGACCCCCAGGGACCCCCTGTTAAATCTACGGTCTCCCAGGGACCCCCAGGGACCCCCTGTTAAACCTACTGTCCCCCAGAGACCCGCTGTTAAATCTACGGTCTCCCAGGGACCCCCTGTTAAACCTACTGTCCCCCAGGGACCCCCTGTTAAACCTACTGTCCCCCAGGGACCCCCAGTTAAACCTACTGTCTCCCAGGGACCCCCTGTTAAACCTACTGTCTCCCAGGGACCCCCTGTTAAACCTACGGTCCCTCAGGGACCCCCTGTTAAATAGCTAGATATAAGATCCTTTATTTGTCCTTTCGGAGATGTGTTTTGTGCCAATCAGGATACAGAAAACAGATCACAGTACAGTGACAATAAAGAAACAATGCCAACAGAAGGCCACCAGTCATAGTTCCACGATCACATAACACTTTATGCAACGGAACTGAGACGGGCCTGCTTGTTCATATTAAAGTCCTATACTTATAGGAACACACGATCTTGAGGCCCGGCCTAGCCTGCAGAGAAGGTATACCTGCATGTACCGTCGCCCTGATGGTAACAGACGGTATTGGCTGTGTATAACGGGTGTTTATTGAACCTAGTAATAGCTCTCCCCTTCCTGAGTGCCCAACGGGTCTCACACATTGAGGTCACACTCTCAAATCGTACCCCAGATATTTTGCTGGACACGCTGATGACTTTATGGCGTTTGTTCTTATATTAACCGCAACGATAATGAGCCATACCAGGAAACAAAACTAAATGTCACTCTCCACAAAGGATCGATGAATAACGTCTTTTTTTCTCCACGTTATTCTGTCTCAGTCTGCGCATAAAATGCAGCCTCTGCTGACCTTTCTTGTAGATGGAATGAGTGTTGGAACTCCATGTCAGCTAATTGGAATCAATCGTTGTACCCAATAGTAGGGCCTACTTATATTCGTCCACCATCACTACCCCATCCCCACCAATGGCTATTTCCCGGTGTGCATGAGCACCAGTCCTATAAGGTCAAATATCACCTCCTCAGTTGTTTTTCCACATGTTCTTCGATAGCTTATCTCATCATCCTCAGTCAGACCAACAGTAGCTGTGTCGTCTGCGAATTCAACAATACATGTGTCGTCTGACTCACTCACTACAGTACGCTTGTGTGTAGCCTATACAGCGTGAACAATAGCGGTGAAATCACGCTCCCTCGCGGAGCCCGCATGACGCGTGTTGCTCGTAATGGGGAGAGATATTGCTTTATTCACCTCGACATGTTGTGTATACCCGCTCAGTCAGGGCTGACTCCACCCACCTGATGATTTGAACCCTGCACCTGATTGGTGTTAACATCCATACAGTATATCAAACAGTTTCCTCGTCAAAATATGAGGTTCCATTGTGTTAAACGCAGAGGAGAAGTCTACAAAGAGTAGATCTCTATACTGTCCCCCAGGGACCCGCCCCCCCCCTGTTGAAGAGCCACGCTTAAGAGGACTGATTTCCTCTCTCTCTCTCTCTCTCTCTCTCTCTCTCTCTCTCTCTCTCTCTCTCTCTCTCTCTCTCCCTCTAGTGCACCTGTGAGGTATTACATACAAACTCACCCCGGCTTGTATTCACTTGCAAAGTAAGTGAGGACACGTCGCTATATACACATTATTATTAATAATAATATTAATAATTTAAATCACTGTATGTGTGTATGGGAGCTGTAAACCCCCTCTCCCTCCCCCCCCCCCCCCCCCCCTCTTCCAACAGTCTAACGTTCCTGGCCACCTACATTGCTCTGTCCTGCTGCGGAGATCTGAGGTAACATTATTAACCAATGAGATCTGAGGTATATAACATTATTAACCAATGAGATCTGAGGTAACATTATTAACCAATGAGATCTGAGGTAACATTATTAACCAATGAGATCTGAGGTAACATTATTAACCAATGAGATTATTATTGAGGCAGGCTACACAGTTCCTTCAATCAATACGCAGTAATCTGTTGATTTTTGAGAAGAACTTCTGAAAATCAATTTATATCCATACCATAATAATAAATGTAAAAAACCCTTTAATTTTTCACAGGAGGCAACACCCCACTAACATCATCCTGCTGGTTATCTTTGTAAGTATGAAATAAACATTAACCAATGAAATCACTTAAAACATTAACCAATGAAATCACTTAAAACATTAACCGATGAAATCACTTAAATCAACTTATAAACATTAGCCAATGGGAACATTCAATATGGAATCACTTAGAAACATTAGCCAATGGGAACATTCAATATGGAATCACAAAGGGAACATTCAATAAGTGTGTTGCTTCAACACAAATACATGAAGTATACTTTTTGTAT
Organism: Protomyctophum bolini; assembly: GCF_963924005.1. NCBI lineage: Eukaryota > Metazoa > Chordata > Actinopteri > Myctophiformes > Myctophidae > Protomyctophum > Protomyctophum bolini. The sequence goes on along the minus strand of NC_137881.1, from coordinate 1,805,360 downwards.
TGCACTTATTGTATTTATAACATTTATTGCATTTTTACTTATTGTATTTATCATATTTATTGTATTTATAATATTTATATTAATATTTATCACCTTTTTTGTTCTTCAGACATTGAGCCTGGCGTTCATTATGGGCTTCATGTCAAGGTAATTCAACAAGGTGTGTGTGTGTGTGTGTGTGTGTGTGTGTGTGTGTGTGCGTGTGTGCGTGTGTGCGTGCGTGCGTGCGTGCGTGCCAGACAGACATATCCTTATGTGTAAATTATATATTTATAATATATATATATATATATATATATATATATTATTTTTTTAGTTGAACAGTGAGAGAGAGAGAGAGAGAGAGAGAGAGAGAGAGAGAGAGAGAGAGAGAGAGAGAGAGAGAGAGAGAGAGAGAGAGAGAGAGAGAGAGAGAGTTGCATGACAATGACAAACAACTCATTCTGTTGGGAGCACATCTGGGAGCACATCTGGCTGCACAGTATGTGACTGCATGTCACAAAATGAGGGACACTTATACCAAAAATATACACTATATGTGACTATTATCTTGACACGAACCATCTCGACACACCACGGACACATTTAACACTGTGTACATTTTGACAGTATTTTCATATTGTATTGTGAAAATTAATGTTCTATTTGCTTGTTTTCTGTTATATTTTGTATTTATTTTATTTTGTTCGGTTCTTCTGTTGAACTTCATGCTTTGGCAATACTGTAGCTACTACATTCATGCCAATAAAGCTAACTGAATTGAAATTGAATTGAATTGAATTGAGAGAGCAACAGTGTGCTCTCTCTACCAACAGTTTCTACAACACCAAGTCGGTGATGCTGTGTGTAGGAATCACAGCTCTGGTGTGTCTGTCCGTCACCCTGTTCAGCTTCCAGAGCAAGGTGAGCTTTTAGTTTCATATAACCCCCTAACCTGTGTTCAGCTTCCAGAGCAAGGTGAGCTTTTATTTTGATATAACTAACCCCCCCTAACCCGTGTTCAGAATCGGAAATCCGATTTTGTTTTCGTGGTGGTTTGAAATCTGATTCAAATCTGGACTAGAGGAGATCCGTCTCAGTCTGAACACAACAACCTGATCTGTGTTTCAGGTGGACTTTACGTCGTGCCAGGGCGTGCTGTTCTGCATGTGTATGAGCATGCTGTTCTGTGCCGTGGCTCTGTCCATCCTCGTTCCCTTTGGATACGTAAGTTCACCTCATCATCTTTTACCAGATGTGTTTAACACTTTACAGTTTACACACCGCTCTTGATTAGAACTGTGTTTGCACATTGTTGTACTTTGTACATTGTATTTTATTTTACTCAGCCATAACAATTTATTTTCTGTTAACCAACTTGCTGGCTGGCAGGCAGGCAGACAGCTACTCATAGACAGGCAGACAGACAGACAGCTACTCATGGAGAATTGGACAGGCAGGCAGTCAGACAGCTACTCATAGACAGGCAGACAGACAGCTACTCATGGAGAATTGGACAGGCAGGCAGACAGCTACTCATGGACAATTGGACAGGCAGGAAGGCAGACAGCTACTCATAGACAGACAGACAGCTACTCATAGACATTGGTCATTGGTCATGTTTTCAAAATCTCCGTGTGTGGTTGTGATCTGTGAAGTATGTGTCTCTGATGTCTTGGTAGAATGGACAGATGGTTAGGAAGTGTAGCTCGGTTTCCACTTCGTTTAGTGTGCAGTGGGTGCATAGAAGTGCATAGAAGCACTGAGAAGTTGTTTTGGTGGGGAGGGGGAGGGGGGGGCTGTCTGTCTGTCTGTTAGTCTAAATTCCTGTAAGGACTCAGAGAGTCTAAACATAGAGAGCCTCACATATATACCCTTACCGTATGTCTCTGAGTGGGAGACGGATTAGCATCTGGTAATCTTTTTAAGGTAATCTATAAAAGTGCAGCAGTGTCTCCTGTAGGCCACTTCTAACGCAATGCTTTATAGTAATGCCTTTCCACTTGTTTCCCCCTCAGATACACCCTCAGTGGTTACAATGCTTATAGGAATGCCTTGTTCTCCCCTCAGATACCCTGGTTACACGCCATCTACGCTGTGATGGGAGCCATGCTCTTCACGCTGGTGAGTGAGGGGTTATAGCAAGGGTTAGCAATAGTTCCACACTCACTCCAGAGGGCCACTATATTTTCACACTCACTCCAGAAGGCCACTATAGTTCCACACTCACTCCAGAGGGCCACTACAGTTCCACACTCACTCCAGAGGGCCACTATAGTTCCACACTCACTCCAGAGGGCCACTATAGTTCCACACTCACTCCAGAGGGCCACTATATCCTCACACTCACTCCAGAGGGCCACTTTAGTTCCACACTCACTCCAGAGGGCCACTTTAGTTCCACACTCACTCCAGAGGGCCACTATAGTTCCACACTCACTCCAGAGGGCCACTATATCCTCACACTCACTCCAGAGGGCCACTTTAGTTCCACACTCACTCCAGAGGGCCACTATATAGTTCCACACTCACTCCAGAGGGCCACTATAGTTCCACACTCACTCCAGAGGGCCACTATAGTTCCACACTCACTCCAGAGGGCCACTATAGTTCCACACTCACTCCAGAGGGCCACTATAGTTCCACACTCACTCCAGAGGACCACTATAGTTCCACACTCACTCCAGAGGGCCACTATAGTTCCACACTCACTCCAGAGGGCCACTATAGTTCCACACTCACTCCAGAGGGCCACTATAGTTCCACACTCACTCCAGAGGGCCACTATAGTTCCACACTCACTCCAGAGGGCCACTATAGTTCCACACTCACTCCAGAGGGCCACTATAGTTCCACACTCACTCCAGAGGGCCACTATAGTTCCACACTCACTCCAGAGGGCCACTATAGTTCCACACTCACTCCAGAGGGTCACTATAGTTCCACACTCACTCCAGAGGGCCACTATAGTTCGACACTCACTCCAGAGGGTCACTATAGTTCCACACTCACTCCAGAGGGCCACTATAGTTCCACACTCACTCCAGAGGGCCACTATAGTTCATCACTCACTCCAGAGGGCCACTATATAGTTCCACAATCACTCCAGAGGGCCACTATAGTTCCACACTCACTCCAGAGGGCCACTATATTCTCACACTCACTCCAGAGGACCACTATAGTTCCACACTCACTCCAGAGGGCAACTATAGTTCCACACTCACTCCAGAGGGCCACTATATTCTCACACTCACTCCAGAGGACCACTATAGTTCCACACTCACTCCAGAGGGCCACTATAGTTCCACACTCACGCCAGAGGGCCACTATAGTTCCACACTCACTCCAGAGGGCCACTATATTCTCACACTCACTCCAGAGGACCACTATAGTTCCACACTCACTCCAGAGGACCATTATAGTTCCACACTCACTCCAGAGGGCCACTATATTCTCACACTCACTCCAGAGGGCCACTAATGCAGCTCCTGATGTGCCGGTTGGTACCTTGCGGTTTCTTCCACCATCGGTGTGTGAATAATCCTCTCCTCTCCTCTCCTCTCCTCTCCTCTCCTCTCCTCTCCTCTCCTCTCCTCTCCTCTCCTCTCCTCTCCTCTCCTCTCCTCTCCTCTCCTCTCCTCTCCTCTCCTCTCCTCAGTTCCTGGCGTTCGACACTCAGCTCCTGATCGGGAACAAGCGCTACACGTTGAGCCCAGAGGAGTATGTTTACGCCACGCTGAACATCTACCTGGACATCATCTACCTGTTCAGCTTCATGCTGGCCTGCTTCGGGGGCGGCCGAGAATGATTCATAGTTTAAAGGGATATTATCAGTATAATGTCAAAGAATGTTCTTCACCAATGTGTTTGTAAAGGTGTCTACTAACATATAGTCACCAATGTGTTTGTAAAGGTGTCTACTAACATGTCCCACATTGGTTTATATTCAATAATCTTTGACAGCTGCTGAAAGTTGGGGTGTACCATCAACAACCAATATAAGGCAAAATGTTCTAAATGTCATTGTGCTTTAAGTAGAATGTGACAAAACTAGGGGGTTTTCATCATTCTGAATCCATTCCAAGCATTAGTTTTGCACTAAAAACACTCCTTGGGTTAAAAAAAACGGCCATAGACACTTCACAGACCTCATCACATGTGTCATGTGATGACGGCTATGGCCATTTTAAGCCCAAGGAGTGTTTTTTTGTGCAAAACTAATGCTTGGAATGGATTCAGAATGATGAAAACCCCCTAGTTTGACACGTCACATGCACAGCATAGCATAATTCAATCAATCAATCAATCAATCAATGAGATTTAGAACATTTTGCCTTATATTGGTTGTTGATGGTACCCCAACTTTCAGCAGCTGTCAACGATTCCCCTAAAGGGTGGTTGAATATAAACCAATGTGGGACATGTTAGTAGACACCTTTACAAACACATTGATGAAGACAATCTTTGGTAAGAAATGTATTCCCAGATTTTATTAACCCATTTTGTGCGGGAACCCCGTTTTGGTGTTTTAAAACATTGTTATAATTTAGCTATTGAAAAATAGCAGATCTACACAAGCTCACATAGGACTGCTATTTTTGAAAAATAGTAAAAATGTGGCGCAACTCTTTGAATATATATTCTTTCAAAGTGAATGTTTTTAACCCACTGGTGGGTCTCTTTCATTCAAAGCAGAGCCATAGAGTGAGACAGAGTTGCGACATTGAGGGGTCAGAAAACTGAGCAGCGCTCGAGCGCTGTCCCTCCATGCAGCCTGGATGGAGGAGAGGGACGAGCTGGAGTTGGAAATGCATCGTTTTCAACGAGGGGCGGCGCAAATAATGTGATGTGCAACATGATGACTGTGTTAAAGGAGAATTCCATGCTAGAATGCTTTCTTATCTTTCTTACCTTTCTTTGTAGTTGTTACGTCCCCACCAAAGAGGTCCAGGTGTTTTTTTGTGCAAAAACTCCTTATTGGCTATTTTCCCTACCATAAGCCCTAAATTAATTGCATTGCATTGAATGGGGCTATGGGGTGTTATGCTAGTTCGCTTATTTCCATCGAAAGAAGTAGTAAAGTGTGCCGCTTGGGATATTATTTACATTATGAAGAGAGGATATATACAAAGAAATTATAATTTTGAGCGATGGAAATAAGCGAATTAGCACAACACCCCATAGCCCCATTCAATTCAATGCAATTCATTGAGGGCTTATGGAAGGGGAAATAGCCAATAAGGAGCTTTTGCACAAAATAACACCTGGACCTCTTTGGTGGGGACGTAACAACTACAAAGAAATGGAAGAAAGCCTTTTAGTATGGAATTCTCCTTTAAAGTATTGTACAGTGACAACTAAAGTCTCTGTATAATGTTTATGTTGTACGATTATAGCCTACTACAAAACAATCTAAAATAAAGGGATTTAAGATGATTACAGCGGGCTGTTGTTATACCAATAGAAGTGTCTGTTGAATGTAGGAGAGCCTTCATTGGACTGAAGCCCCATGAAGTGAACGTACAACTCGGGTCGAACGTTTGGCGTAAAATATATCAGACCGTCTACAAGCGTGTAGATTGTATAGGGGGGGGGGGGGGGGCAGCTATGGCAGAAAGTCATACTGTGTTATCAATTAAACAAATGTTATTTTTGATATATAATCTTTCACTGGTATATTCTCTTTCTTTCTTTTTTTACATATTATATATTATTCCCTAAACTCTATTCTTTTGTCGCGACAAAAGGACACATGTACGCAACAACCGGAAATGTATTATATAATCTATTTATTTATGTATTTTAACCATGCACTAATAAAGCAATGCTATGTATATTGTATAGTATAATACTTTTTTCAATAAAACAAAAGTTAAATTTGATCTAATTATTGACTGGCGAAGGTTTCTCAACACTCACTTCACCCGCTATAGTGCTAGAGCCTTCATCTAAATACACGTTCTATTTAAACCATTCTGAACGGGAACCGTCGGGAAGCCCTTTTGGTGTTTTAAGCATCAGCCTATGTTATACTTTAGCTGTTGAAAGATAGCAGATCTACAAGCCCTTAGTGCGGCACTCGGTGCCGCACTAAGGGCTTGTAGATCCCACTCCTTACACCTTACCTTACCTGTCACACTGCCTTCCTCCTGTGTGTGTGTGTGTGTGTGTGTGTGTGTGTGTGTGTGTGTGTGTGTGTGTGTGTGTGTGTGTGTGCGTGCGCCGTGCGGCTTTAGGCTACAGGTACTATCCCAGAGCTATAGCGTGACTAGAACTGCAACGTGAACCGTGACATGGATATTGGCCATTCAGAATATAATCTTTAAGCTATTGTGATAAAACTCCCAACCCGACGTAACCTGCAGTGATAAGCTTTGGGCTTATCAAGCCTGTTATGGAGCATAGCGGCCCATGGCGTCATGTTTAAACAATCAAGACAAGAGGCGATAATAAGATAATAAGATAATCGCCCACGCTGGCACAAACTAAATGTCTAAAAGTGTATTGATTCCTGGCAACAGAGTAAACAACATTACGTTCCGTGGGACAGAGAGGTCAAAGTTGAACCAATGTTACGCTGAAATAGGCCAACAATACAAATGACGCTAGTTTTGTGCATGGATTAATTTATATTTTTAATGAGTGGCCCTTTAATGAATGCACCGGATATTCACCCAAACCAGAGCAGACCTCCCACAGCGACGGGACCTTTGAACCACTATATTAATGGAGTATTTCCTAAACACAGCTTTAAAGTCCAAACAGTTTTCTGAAAAACCTTAATATGTTTCTGTATTAGTGGTGCTCAATATTTCATGTCAAGGACCCCCAGAAATTAAATATTTTACGCGACTTCCGGCTCTAAAAGCGAGGATAGGTACAAAGGAAGCTTTTTAGCACACCTTATGAATAAATAAAATACAACGTTGCGCTCTGCGATAGTTCATATAAAATACAACGTTGCGCTCTGCGAACTGCGATAGAACCCTTTCTCTCATATAAAAATACAATGACTGCCTCCCCCTGGCCAGCAGGGGCGCCTGATGGAGGGGAAAGGAACTGGTTGGAATAACGTGTTCCTTCCACACGCTACGTCCAACCAGGGAAACTCCCCCCTGTCAGGTGTTAAAGGAGCAACTTGGACACTCAGGCATGAAGGAAGCATGAGTTCAAGTCCGTTGCTCTCCCCAGGTTGGCGGAGGGTGTGTAGAGCCCAGGATCACATTAGATAGATGATTGACACAGGGGTGAAAAATGGGTTACAAAATTGTGGGATAAAAAATATATTAAAAAAAAAATACAATGACGCGTATACTGCGACAGCCGTCGCCAAGAAAATAAATCCATATCTCTGGAGCGTTATAATCTGACCATAATATCCATACGGTATATTTATTCAGCCCGTCATCTCTCTACAAACGGTCCAATGAGCCGCCATGAGCAGCGCTGTGGTCCTCCTCTCCCGACTCCTCCTCCATGATGCGTGCGATCCAGGGGGCGTGTCTGGCCACCAGCGTGTAGGTGTAGTACATGGCGTGCGTTCCGATGCGGCCGCACGTCTGCCACGCCCACTGGGTGGTCACGCCCACAACCACGCCCTCCAGAAGCAGAGGGTTGCCCAGGTCACCCTGCAGAACAACAACAACAAACAAACACACAATGAGAAAACTGGTCTCTATACTGCCTCCCCCTGGCCAGCCGGGGAGCCTGATGGAGGGGGAAAGGAACTGGTCTCTATACTGCCTCCCCCTGGCCAGCCGGGGCGCCTGATGGAGGGGAAAGGAACTGGTCTCTATATTGCCTCCCCCTGGCCAGCCGGGGCGCCTGATGGAGGGGAAAGGAACTGGTCTCTATACTGCCTCCCCCTGGCCAGCCGGGGGCGCATGATGGAGGGGAAAGGAACTGGTCTCTATACTGCCTCCCCCTGGCCAGCCGTTTTTTTTAGAATCTGATCTCAGGTCAGAATGGAAAATTGTCCGGACGTACCGTAGAAGACATTTTTTTTTTAATCTGATCTCAGGTCAGAATGGAAAACTGTCCGGACGTACCGTAGAAAGACATTTTTTTTTAGAATCTGATCTCAGGTCAGAACGGGTTTTAAAAACACACTGAAACGTACCTCGCAGGCGCAGCCGTAGCAGTTGCGGTACGCGGTGGCGCAGAGCAGCTGGGCGTAGTCGGCGGTGCTGACGGAGCAGAAGCTCTGGACCTTCACCTCCACGGTGGCCTCGCTGAGCACCGTCTCACTGAGCGCCGTCCCGCCGCCACCGCCGTTGGAGTTCATCCAGTTCCCGCCACGCCCCCAGCCCGCCGTGACCACATCGGAGCCAATGGGGGGGTAGTAGGAGGAGGAGGAGGAGGTGGGCTGGGTGGGGGGGGGGCTGCAGCCCCATGAGAAGAACCCGCAGGCCCGGGGGGCGGGGTCCGGGTTCTGACCCCCCCGCTGGTACCGGACGGTGCGCACGGCCCGGGTTAACGTGGCGGTGCGATCCAGCTGCAATTGAGAGTCAAAGGGATTTCATTGTCATGTGTTGCATGAAATGACTTCATATCTTTTTTTCTTTTTTTTTTATATATATTTTTTTATCCCACGATTTTTGTAACCCATTTTTTCACCCATCATGTCAATCATCTAATGTGACCCTGGGCTCTACACACCCTCCACCAACCTAGTCCCCATATATGGGGGACAAGGGGAGACCAACCTAGTCCCCATATATGGGGGACAAGGGGAGACCAACCTAGTCCCCATATATGGGGGACAAGGGGAGACCAACCTAGTCCCCATATATGGGGGACAAGGGGAGACCAACCTAGTCCCCATATATGGGGGACAAGGGGAGACCAACCTAGTCCCCATATATGGGGGACAAGGGGAGAGCAACGGACTTGAACTCATGCTTCCTTCATGCCCGAGAGTCCACCAACATGCCGATCATTGGACGACCTGCTCTACCTCCTGAGCCACAGCCGCCCTGAAGAACATGTTAGGGTATAGGGTACCTACCCTAGGGTATACAGTACACCCACCCCCAGTTATTTATTCACCTTGATCAGGCCGATGTCGTGGGCATAATATCCCCAAACGAATCGACGGAGCTTCTTGGTGGTGCCAAAGATCTGCTGAGAAGGTTCTGGGCTCAGGGAGTGAGCTCCCAACACCACCGTCAGCTTGGACTTCCTGTTGAAACAAGACAACAGATACTTTATACACTAAAAAAACGTTAGTAAAACTATAAATGTGGCAGCAGGCGGGGTCGAGGTGTCTGTGAGTGACAGGTGACAGGGCTGGCTTTATAAGTGCCAGCTCAACAGGCACACCTGCAGCAGATTGTGTCAATTAAATGAAGGACAGCTGCAGTGTAGAGGCTATAAGGAAGCTAATGTGCTTCATTGTGTTCTCTGTTGCAGTGAGAGGCTAGCTGGGTCCACACAGAGCCACACAAAACCCCACATTCCTGCCTGTTATAGTTGGATGTTTATGTCACACGGTGACTGTTTAGTTCATGTTATAGGATTAGTATAGGATTCCCATTGAGGACACTCTGTGACTTGTTACATTACATTACAGCAGAGTACAACACAGAACAGTTACAGATACATAAGGTTCTTCTCACCATCGGAGGCAGTGAGCAGAGTACAACACATGTATAGACAGAACAGTTACAGATACAGAAGGTTGTTCTCACCATCGGAGGCAGTGAGCAGAGTACAACACATAGACAGAACAGTTACAGATACAGAAGGTTGTTCTCACCATCGGAGGCAGTGAGCAGAGTACAACACATAGACAGAACAGTTACAGATACAGAAGGTTGTTCTCACCATTGGAGGCAGTGAGCAGAGTACAACACATAGACAGAACAGTTACAGATACATAAGGTTCTTCTCACCATCGGAGGCAGTGAGCAGAGTACAACACATAGACAGAACAGTTACAGATACAGAAGGTTGTTCTTACCATCGGAGGCAGTGAGCAGAGTACAACACATAGACAGAACAGTTACAGATACAGAAGGTTGTTCTCACCATCGGAGGCAGTGAGCAGAGTACAACACATAGACAGAACAGTTACAGATACATAAGGTTCTTCTCACCATCGGAGGCAGTGAGCAGAGTACAACACATAGACAGAACAGTTACAGATACAGAAGGTTGTTCTTACCATCGGAGGCAGTGAGCAGAGGTCATGACCCACTGCAGGTCCACCAGAACTCCTCCACACACATGCCTGAGGACCCCTCCTCTCCCCGGAACCTGTGAGGAGGTAATGTATATATGTAGATGTATAAGTACTTGGAAACCATGGCCGATGAATTGAACATGGCGGACCCTCTTGTAAACAAGTGTAATGCTTAATCGGGTCGTCCACTCACAGTTAACAGTCTTTGTATTGAGTTTGTGCTTGAAATGTATACTGTAATTCTGCAAACTGTTAATAAATATTTCAATCAATCAATCAAAACGCTGAAATCCTGTATAAAGAGGGTTCTTTTGGACAAAAATGGCAGATCTGCAAGCTTGAAGATCAGCTATTTTCGGGGCGCAACCCAGCGCTCTTTAGCTAGTAGAGATGTATGGATCTATCTATGGAGACTTCAGAGAAAAAAAGCAATTCTCCTGAATGCTGGCATGGAAAGGAGAGGAGAGGCATTTACATTTATTTCACCATGCAAGTTAAATTAAATAATGCTGCATGCGAGTTCTGGAAAGGGCAGTTGTTTTGCATACGGGTAAAAGGGCTTTGATGTCTATGTGTCCCTGGTATGGATGTATGAGTACATATTATATACTGTACATGTTATAAAGCAAAAAGAAAAAAAAAAGTAAACTTTGACCAGACCATAGTTTGAACACAAGGGCTAATGTAGCTGATATTAACCCATTCTGACCTGGCACCCATTTTGGTGTTAGCATCATGTTATGCTTTAGCTATTGAAAAATAGCAGATCTACAAGCTCATAGCGCGCCACCGAGTGGCGCGATACGAGCTTGTAGGTCTGCTATTTTTGAAAAATCGAAGAGCGACTGACATTTTTAGAATCTGATCTCAGGTCCGAATGGGTTAATCAGACCAGTGTGTGTCCAGTGGAAAACCTCGTATGAATCTGATCTCAGGTCAGAATGGGTTAAACCACCAAACCTGAGACATAGCAGGGTAGGTAGAAATTGAATTGCTCATTGAAATATACAGGGGTAGAGGACCGGAACAAAATCCCAAGGGAAATGAAATTTGCCCAGTCTCTAATTATCTTTTTAAATTAGTTGAAAAAGTGGCTGAAGGGCAATAAGTTAGTATTAGTATTTATCTATTTATATCTATTTGTTGTCTTTTGTTCATTGATCTATGACGGCCGGTTGTAAATGTCATTAGTATTGTAATGTTAGTACACATGTTCTTCTTATCATATGCTGTAACTATTTATTTATTTATTTATTTATTTATTTATTTATTTATTTATTTATTTATTTATTTATTTTATTTTATTTTTTGATCACAATGGAAATAAGTCCTCTGACATTTTGTGCAATCCTGATAATTCTGTACTGCTCTCCTATGAATTGTATCGTGAATACATCAAATAAATCAAATCAAATCAAATCAAAACCAAGTGGTACGGTACCTGTATGGATGCCATGTAGGGATGAGAGTGAGGCTTCACCTCAGTGCCCATCATGATGCCTTCACCTGGAAGAAAGACAAACACTAAATATAATACATGAAACTAATTAATTGAAAACAACACGGCCCCCTCGCGCATTAGAAGGCCCCCTCAACACGGCCCCTCAACACGGCCCCCTCACGCATTAGAAGGCCCCCTCAACACGGCCCCTCAACACGGCCCCCTCACGCATTAGAAGGCCCCCTCAACACGGCCCCTCAACACGGCCCCCTCACGCATTAGAAGGCCCCCTCAACACGGCCCCTCAACACGGCCCCCTCACGCATTAGAAGGCCCCCTCAACACGGCCCCTCAACACGGCCCCCTCACGCATTAGAAGGCCCCCTCAACACGGCCCCTCAACACGGCCCCCTCACGCATTAGAAGGCCCCCTCAACACGGCCCCTCAACACGGCCCCCTCACGCATTAGAAGGACAATATCAGTCCTATAGAGCGTCGCAGTCCCTCCCTCTTTCAGAACAACGAGTGGCCCAGGAAATGAATCCCAATGCATTTTTCTCCATAGGCATTTCTTAAAGTATTTATTTAAAGACGGTTACGCCGCGGACAAAGCCAACTCGGATCGTGACAAATCATGACAATGAACACTATGTTTTGGGGCCGATCAAATAATTTACAAGAAGAAAAACAAAACAAATAGTGTTGTCTCCTGCCTTTATTTTCTTCTTTCTAACAGAATGAACACAATGTTTTGGGGCCGATCAAATCATTAGAAAGAAGAAAATAGAGTCAGGAGACAACACTATTTGTTTTGTTTTTCGTCTTATAAATTAATTATTTGATCGGCCCCAAAACATTGTGTTCATTGTCATGATTTGTCACGATCCGAGTTGGCTTTGTCCGCGGCGTAACCGTCTTTAAATAAATTAAATGCCTAAGTGCCTATATGGGAGAATGCATTGGGGTTTGATTTCCTGGGCCACTCGTTTTTTCTGAAAGGGGGAGGGCTCTATAACGCACGCGACACTACAGCAAAAAGCTTTTATTTCCATCCCCACAACAACAGAACAAAGAGAGACGCTCTAGTTCAGAGCCCTGAGGCACTCCACTATAGTCTGAGGTTCATGTTGCTGTAACTCATACATGGGCATCATATCACATATCAATACTGATAGGTTATTGATTTCAGCCGTTTATACAATTCCAAACATGCAAACATGACCCGCTTTCATTACTTCAGTCTATATTAGTATAGCTGAATGACTAGTATAGCCTATTAAAATGTTATAGTCTTTTTTTTTTTTTTTATGTCCACTTAATACATATTTGTATTTTAGTTCATGAAGATAACATAACTATAACTAAATGCTTTTGAAATTTAATTTAAAAAAAAGGTTACTTTTCACGAAAAAACATTATTCAGGATTTCAATTCAAATACAGCAACAATAAATAGCTGATCAATACAAGCTCAAAACGCGCCGCACTCATGCTGAGCTTGTAGATCAGCAAAAAACAAATTGCCACCACAGAAATATGCAATGTGGCCTACTATTATTATTATTATTATTATTATTACTACTGTATACGCTGACCTGCTCTGGAGAGATTGTGGAAATACAGTATAGCCTCTCCATGGTCAACATCACCACCACCACCACCACTTTTGTGTGTTTGTATTGTTTATTTCTGTTTTTTTGTGCAGTCTGTGTTTTTATTTCTTTACTGCACAGCTGCCCCCCCTTTGCCAACTTGTAGATTTATGTACTGTTCTTCATGAACTTTTAATCTTTAAAACCTATATGACCTCTTCCTTCAGGAAAGGATTCCATATTAGCCTTCTGGCTTCTTCCCTTCCTTGCATTGTATTTTTGTTTCTTTGATATGTTATTGTCTATTTTTTGTACTTTATGCTAAATAAATAAACCAAAACCTAAACCTAAACCCCCCCTGCCTATAACTCACCCACTGGAATGAGCTGTATACACGTCGGTGGTTTTAGAGAAGCTGTAAGTTAAGTTACTCACCCAGTGAAATGAGAGCCAAAGCAGCCAACAGCAGGAAGGCCATAGTGTCTGTCTGTCTGTCTGTCTGTCTGTCTGTCTGTCTGTCTGTCTGTCTGTGGCTTGGATCAGATCAGCAGCTCAAAAAGCCTCTCGTTGGTTGACAGCCAGGGTGGAGGACCTATAGCTGCTTAGTTGTCTCTTTTTTTTTTCTTTTTAACTTTTCTACCTGATAATAAAATAAGGACTTAAAAAAGTGTCTGAGTTTCTCCAGTCCCTTCCTTTCCTCCTGTAACCTGTAGCCTCTGAGATTAGATGCACCAGACTGCTCTGTAACCTGTAGTCTCTGAGATGCACCAGACTGCTATAACCTGTAGCCTCGGAGATGCACCAGACTGCTCTGTAACCTGTAGTCTCTGAGATGAGATGCACCAGACTGCTCTGTAACCTGTAGTCTCTGAGATGCAGCAGACTGCTCTGTAACCTGTAGTCTCTGAGATGCACCAGACTGCTCTGTAACCTGTAGCCTCTGAGATGAGATGCACCAGACTGCTCTGTAACCTGTAGCCTCTGAGATGAGATGCAGCAGACTGCTCTGTAACCTGTAGCCTCTGAGATGCACCAGACTGCTCTGTAACCTGTAGCCTTGGAGATGCAGCAGACTGCTCTGTAACCTGTAGTCTCTGAGATGCAGCAGACTGCTCTGTAACCTGTAGTCTCTGAGATGCACCAGACTGCTCTGTAACCTGTAGCCTCTGAGATGAGATGCACCAGACTGCTCTGTAACCTGTAGCCTCTGAGATGAGATGCACCAGACTGCTCTGTAACCTGTAGCCTCTGAGATGAGACGCACCAGACTGCTCTGTAACCTGTAGCCTCTGAGATGCACCAGACTGCTCTGTAACCTGTAGCCTCTGAGATGAGATGCACCAGACTGCTCTGTAACCTGTAGCCTCTGAGATGCACCAGACTGCTCTGTAACCTGTAGCCTCTGAGATGAGATGCACCAGACTGCTCTGTAACCTGTAGCCTCTGAGATGCAGCAGACTGCTCTGTAACCTGTAGCCTCTGAGATGCACCAGACTGCTCTGTAACCTGTAGCCTCTGAGATGAGATGCACCAGACTGCTCTGTAACCTGTAGCCTCTGAGATGCAGCAGACTGCTCTGTAACCTGTAGCCTCTGAGATGCAGCAGACTGCTCTGTAACCTGTAGTCTCTGAGATGCAGCAGACTGCTCTGTAACCTGTAGCCTCTGAGATGCAGCAGACTGCTCTGTAACCTGTAGTCTCTGAGATGCAGCAGACTGCTCTGTAACCTGTAGCCTCTGAGATGCAGCAGACTGCTCTGTAACCTGTAGCCTCTGAGATGCAGCAGACTGCTCTGTAACCTGTAGCCTCTGAGATGCACCAGACTGCTCTGTAACCTGTAGCCTTGGAGATGCAGCAGACTGCTCTGTAACCTGTAGTCTCTGAGATGCAGCAGACTGCTCTGTAACCTGTAGTCTCTGAGATGCAGCAGACTGCTCTGTAACCTGTAGCCTCTGAGATGCAGCAGACTGCTCTGTAACCTGTAGTCTCTGAGATGCAGCAGACTGCTCTGTAACCTGTAGCCTCTGAGATGCAGCAGACTGCTCTGTAACCTGTAGCCTCTGAGATGCAGCAGACTGCTCTGTAACCTGTAGCCTCTGAGATGCACCAGACTGCTCTGTAACCTGTAGCCTTGGAGATGCACCAGACTGCTCTGTAACCTGTAGCCTCTGAGATGCACCAGACTGTTCTCCCACAGGCTAGAGAGGCGTGTAATTATAGAACTCACTCCTGCCTCACCTGCTTACAGTATCAGACACTCCCTTTTCTGTTTGTTGTTGACCAGCATGAAAAACATGCAGTACCGCATTGTGAAAGCTGCCAAACCACTATCACGTCACTGTGTCAACGCTTCCATTGTCTATACGCTGCATACCAAGGCATCCATGTTGTTAGGCTGCTAGCTGACACTTAGTTACAAAAAACACAACTTACAATGTTTAGACATTTAAAAAGCAAGACGCTATATAGCTCTTACTCCACAGTGACACTATAGAAATTGATAAATGAAAAAAGAAAAAAGTAAGGGGGAAAAAAGAAAAGAAATCCATTGGTTTTATTGGTCAGTTTATATGAATTTTGTTTCTTGTGTTTTTTGTTTTGTGTTTTGCTTTTTGCCTCCCGTTTGTGTCTGTATTGAACCGTTTATTGTCTGTTGCTCCCCTTCCCCTTTCCCCAAGAGGACCACAATGGAAACAACATGTCTGTTGCTCCCCTTCCCCTTTCCCCAAGAGGACCACAATGGAAACCAGCCTAACAGCTTTCTTGTGAATTTATCCTTTTGAAATATATTTTCAATAAAGTATTCAATCAATCAATCAATCTATTGAAGATTCTGACTCTCAAATGTAGCCTACATCATTTTTGTTTTGATTGTATTGTATTGTATTGTATTGTATTGTATTGTATTGTGCTTCTGCTTTGGCAATGTAATACAAACCAATGTTTTCTCATGCCAATAAAGCCCATTGTATTGTATATTGTATAGAGTAAAGCAAGGAAAAACACAACAATAACGAATGGCCAAAACGACAGGCTGCCAGGTGAACAAATGAACCCAGCTGGTATCGGTCTACATGGCGTGCCAGAGATCTAATTTACATCTTTATCTTTGCATACGAGCCAGCGGGGCGAGGCGGTCGAGGCTGTGTAGGGCGTTACATACGGGCGTGGCCCGTGGGCGGAGCTTTCTTTACTGCAATGAGTCGGTATTAATGTATGAAGAATATTCAGGACAGAACTGCACTTTCTTTTTAATATATATATTCTTTCAGAGCGAACGTTTTCAACTCAAATCTTTGCTTCATGCGGGGGGGGGTCTCTGGAGCAACATATTTTCAGATGGGGGTCGGGGGTCATATACACATGTCTTTGGAGTTCCTTTGACATGAACATGTTTGAGAACGACTGACATAGAAACATGGATTTTTCTGAAAACCCGTCAGGATTTGTAGAATCGTCCTCGGGTCAGAATGGGTTAACAGCTTTAATGATAAACCGACTCATGTAACAGCAGAATTAATTGTGAACATTCCAGTTCTGTCACAATTCAAACGCTCGGTCTGCTCGAATTACACAGAATACTGATCATAATGTTGGCGCGTTGCGTGAGGACATTGAGACGATCTAGTCAAACATAGTTACAGTCCTTCTGCCAACAGGGCAGTCTGGTAAAGACAATGTCTGGGTGCAGGAAGGACCAGGAACGCACCTCAATGCATTCAGTAGAGGTAGTATTAATACTACCTACTGAATACATGGAATCATTGTTTTGTGTCTTATCCTTTTATCTTTAATGTCTGGCTGTTTGCCAGCCAGTGCCGTTTGCACTTGGGACTCGTGACAGCGTGTTCAATTAATTACAACACCCTGAATATAATCACATCATGTATTGTTCATGTTTAATATCAGACAGTATATAGTTCCTTATCATTTCATTACTGCCAATTGTCAGTCAATTGTTCATTTGTTTGTCCAAAGTCAGTCATTTCCAAGTCAGAGGGTTAATGTGAGGCAGTGAAGAGAAGAGAATCCGCACACAGGTTTTCTCCAAGGTGTTTGCTTTTTATTCAATACACCATAAAGACACAACGTTTTGGCCGTGAACGAACGGGCCTTCATCAGGTGATAATCGGCTGTATGTGTGACAACTCCCTTTTAAACCCAGTCGTCACATCACGTGACTGATGACGACTGCATGGGCAGGTGATTCACTAACACCAATAAGTGACATGACAATAAATATGACCATGAATGACCACCACAGCAAGCAAGTTTACGATAAGGCAACACAGTTTCAAAAGAACAGTTTCAATCAAACTTGCTGGGTTTTTTTTGCTTGTTACAGACTGTTTTAGTATTTTTTTAGATACATTTTTTTAAATATTTTTTATATATTTGAGATTTTGCATTTTCTTTTGTTTAAGATTTAAAAAGCTATTGGTACCAAAAGTAGTTTACAGTTTGGGCAATCTGCTCGAAAATAGTAAGTAATGTGAGGCAGTGTCTTGAGAGTGTATATGGAGTTAATATTATTATTATTATTATTATTATATGGAGTATGGGGTCATTCATGGAATAAAAGGGAAAAACGTGGCCTGAACACAAAAAGGCCAAATTAAATATCTTATCAAAAATAATAATCAAAGTAGCTGATCTACAAGCATTATACACATTTCAAACAAGCATTTACAAATGTCAAATCAAAATAATCCTTTTTTAAGTTTCAAACATCAAATGAAAATAACCGAAACCTGCAAACAAAACACTTCAAACACTTCAAACATTTCAAACAATAAACTCACCAATTCAGTTCTCAAGTTCCACAGCTCATCAGTTCGGTTCGCCAGTGTAGTATTTGGAGGTCTGAAACCAATCATCATGTCAGTGTTAATATCATGTATTGTAATGAAGAGTAAAATGGTAAAAATGTTTGTCGAAGAAGGGATACAGACCTGCCACAGCCAGTGATGTGCACCTCTCTGACTGCATGAGACAAAAGTGCTGTGCTTCATACTACTAGGGTGTGGTGGTGATTGCTGATTCCAAACTGGTGTGAGTGAGTGAGTGAGTGAGTGAGTGGTGTGATGAGCTGTGAACTGATGCAGATGGTACTGTGACCATATACAAATACAGACATACATATACAATTATAAACATGGGTTACACACACGCATGGCCAGTTACAGTATTATTAATTATAATAAAACTTTATTTGTATAGCACCTTTCATGACATACAATGCAGCTCAAAGTGCTTTACAAAAAATGGAGAATAAAAGAAAAGCAAGGCAACAACATTAAAAAACAAGCAGTAATGCAATACAGTGAGGACATGAATAATAAAAATAAAAAATAAAAGATAAATTAAAAGCAATGTTGTAGAAGTGGGTCTTGAGCTGAGCTTTAAAAATGTCTACAGAGGCTGCCTGACGAAGGTACAGTGGGAGCTTGTTCCATGCCGACGGCCCGTAGAAGCAAAAAGCTGAGAAGCATGAGTTCAAGTCCGTTGCTCTCCCCAGGTTGGCGGAGGGTGTGTAGAGCCCAGGATCACAGTAGATGATTGACACAGGGGTGAAAAATGGGTTACAAAATCGTGGGATAAAAAATATATTAAAAAAAAAAGAAGCAAAAAGCTGCTTCCCCAGTATTACAGTACAGTATTATTTGTTGACTATACTTTTGATGTAGTAATTGTACAATTTTTCTGTGGGAATAGACACTGTGTGTCTGTCTGTCCCGCTATCCAAATATGGAGTGTGTTGCATCAGCAATCACTCAGCTCCATATATGGGCACAAAAGGGGCCAGGTCCACTCAGCTCCATATATGGGCACACAAGGGGCCAGGTCAATATATACAGTAACAGCGGGACAGACACACAGACAGACAGACAGACATGATCTGCAGGGTCTCAGCTGCGTTCGCTTCCCGCGTTTGCGCGTCTTACTGGTTTACCTGACCCATCCAGAAGGGGGCGCCATTGTTGGTCGTTACCCGCGCACGTCGTCATCGATGACATCGACGGGGGAAAACATCGATTCTGTCATCTGAGCGAACGGTGACGCCGCTCGGCCATATTGTCTCAGAGCGCGGCGGAGATCAAAACACACCAAGAGGATCCACCGGCGATGCAGGGACACAACGGACAGAACGGACACAACGGACACAACGGACAGAACGGACAGAACGGACAGAACCACAAACTGCAACTGCAACGCGAAGAAGAAGTTTTATTGATCGTCGAGTCGGAACGGATAGCCGTCCAAAGACGCCACTAGTGCCTCTCCTCCCTCACCCATACCTCTGCCTGTCCCGTCCCCTTTGGAACAAGAAGACCCTCCCCCCCCTTCCGACCCCTCCTGGTTCTCGTGCTCCGTCTGTCCATCTTCGTCCCGGTACGACCCGACCCGCCGCCGAGCTGTGGGACATGGCGGGACCGGCGCCGAGCCGAGCGCGCGTGTACGCCGAGGTGAACACGCTGCAGCGGCCCCGCGAGTACTGGGACTACGAGGCGCTGGCGGTGCGCTGGGGCCGCCAGGACCACTTCCAGCTGGTGCGCAAGGTGGGCCGCGGGAAGTACAGCGAGGTGTTCGAGGCCGTCAACGTCACAGACGGCCAGACGGTGGTGGTGAAGATCCTCAAGCCGGTGAAGAACAAGATCAAGATCCGCCGCGAGATCAAGATCCTGGAGAACCTGCGCGGCGGGCCCAACATCATCGGCCTGAAGGACATCGTGCGGGACCCCGTGTCGCAGACGCCCGCGCTCGTCTTCGAGCACGTGGCCAACGCCGACAGCAAGGCGCTGTACCCCACGCTGAGCGACCGCGACGTGCGCTTCTACGCCTACGAGATCCTGCGCGCGCTCGACTGCTGCCACAGCATGGGCGTCATCCACCGCGACGTCAAGCCCCAGAACGTGATGATCGACCACGCGCGGCGCCAGCTGCGCCTCATCGACTGGGGCCTGGCGGAGTTCTACCACCCGGGCAAGGAGTACAACGTGCGCGTGGCCTCGCGCTTCTTCAAGGGCCCCGAGCTGCTGGTGGACTACCAGATGTACGACTACAGCCTGGACATGTGGAGCCTGGGCTGCATGCTGGCCGGCATGGTGTTCCGCAAGGAGCACTTCTTCCAGGGCCAGGACAACTACGACCAGCTGGCCAGGATCGCCCGGGTGCTGGGCACCGAGGAGCTGCACGACTACGTGGACAAGTACAACATCGAGCTGGAGCCGCGCCTCAGCGCCGTCCTGGGGCGCCACTCGCGCAAGCGCTGGGAGCGCTTCGTCACCGGCGAGAACCAGCACCTGGCGACGCCCGAGGCGCTGGACTTCCTGGACAAGCTGCTGCGCTACGACCACGCCGCGCGGCTGACGGCGCGCGAGGCCATGGAGCACCCGTACTTCTACCCCGTGGTGCGGGACCAGGACGGAGGCGCCGACGCCACCGCGGTGGCGGCAGCGGTGCCGCCACCGCCCAAGTCGCCGCCGCTGCCAGCCGCCGAAGGCAGCAGTGGGACGACGACGACGACGACTGCCGCGGCCGCTAGCTCCGTCGGCACGGCGGCCAGCACGCCCACCTGCATCTCCTCCGCGTTGCCGCCGGCGGCGTCTGCTGCCGCCGCTGCGCCGGTGCAGGGGGCGGGGGCGGGGCCCCCCACCGACCCACCCCAACCCCCCCTCCTCTCTGCCGCGGCTGCTGCCCCGCCCCCGCCCAGCGCCCTGGTGCAGGGGGGGGCGGCCACCGTACCCGCCACCGCAACCCACTGACGGACGGAAACGCCACAGAGCCGTTGAATTGACCTCCCCAAACTGCTATGGTCCAATCACAGCTAAGCATAACATAGGGTTGGACAAACCTCTCCAGCAATAGTTTTCCTATTGTGATAAAAACGTTGTTTTAAAAAACAAATGTCACACACATATTCTTCCAGTGCATACAGTATGGCAGGCCTGATGATTTTGAAGAGATTTTGAAGATCTAGTTAAAAAAATGAACCAGTATTTAATGTGTTGTAATCCATGGTATTTACATTGGAATGAATGAGCCTGAGGCTGGAAAGTGTCCGAGTGGGAGTGTCTAAGTGGGAGAGGGGCGGGGCTTTGCTAAAGGTGAATTACGACAGAGCTACGACGACATCTCAGTTCTCTTCGTGGGGCTTCATTCAGTCCAATGGCGGCCCCCGGTGGCGGCTATGGTGGGAGCCCCTGCATGGACGGGAAGTTAAACGAATGCGCGGGATTAATCTACGGGAGATGACGGAATATGCTGGAATCTACGGGAGATGACGGAATGCGCCGGAATCTACGGGAGATGACGGAATGCGCCGGAATCTACGGGAGATGACGGAATGCGCCGGAATCTACGGGAGATGACGGAATGCGCCGGAATCTACGGGAGATGACGGAATGCGCTGGAATCTACGGGAGATGACGGAATGCGCCGGAATCTACGGGAGACGGGTAGACAAGGCATGAACATCATTTTTGAGGTGGCGCTATATAGCGCCCCTCCTATATACAGCTTTTGACCGCACATGTCTCAATATTTGCCATTGACAATGAAAGGAAAGATGAGGTCAAATGCCCGCCAAACATGACGTACATTTGTGGCAACAGGCATTCTGATTGGCCAGTATGAGATGATGCATGATGATGATAAGAGCGCCCCTCACTTCACACTGGTGTGATTTGTAATGGCCGTTACCTCTGTAAAAAAAATGAAAGAAGGTGATGTTAATGAAAGAAGACATGATGTCACAGGTTATGTTAATGAAAGAAGACATGATGTCACAGGTTATTCTCGGATACCTTGTTTTATGATTTGCAAAAACAATGTAATTATATTGACTTTATTGACTATATTTTTGTGCCGCCCTCGATGAAAACAATACATTTTTAAAACAACCACTTGTCAGTCACACTCCAGCTCTGCTTGACTAGCGCTGGAGCGTTCAGTTTCCGCCCCCTCAATGTCGCTATAGCCTGGGCACCATTTCATTTAGGGTATGTATGATCCTGTCGGGAGCGGATGGTATCGTTACGTCATGTTGTTTTGTATAGTCGACAGGCAGGGACTTCCTTTTCCCTCAAACCGAAAAGGAAGTTGCCGCCTGTTGTTCCTGCCTGTCGACTACAAAAACAATGACTACAACACGACGTATAACGATATCATCATCCGCTCCCGACAGGATGATACGGACTTTTGAAACGGAGACCAGGCTTTTTCCTCCGAGGTGGTGGGAATTCAAAGCCTGGTGAGGCCAGGTTACGATGCCGCAAACCACAGAAGCGGCCGGGTGTTTTTAGGCTTCAGTATAATGTCTCCATCTGACTGTACTTCATTTCCACAGGTTCAGGAAATCCATCTGTCTGGGTGGGTCGAGGATCATCATACTACGTTCCCTGAAAGATTTTTTTTTCCTCCTTTGTTGACATTTAAGACATCAAATTTATATTTTGTGTAAAAAATAACAGCTCTTTCATAAAAATAAGCCTTTCGAGTTGTAGTGAATGTGTATACTGAGATGAGATGAGATTACATTTATTGTCAATATAACAGTACAAGTACAGCACAGCGAAAAGTATTTTCGCATCTCACCAATGGTGCAAACATGTCGGTAAGGAGGATACATTATTTACAGTAGTACAGTAGTAACAGTAGAACGTAGTGCGTGCGTATGCGTCTGTCTCATCCATGAATGCTGCCTGCAGGTCATACGGTAACAAGACGACTCACCCCGTTTCTGTTTTCCTCCCAGAATGTTCCCCAGTGAGGGGTTGGTGGGAGAGGCTGGACAGCAGACGGCTGCAGGACTTTGAATTTCTATAACTATATAAACTTTCATGACAGCAGAACAGCCTAAGTACAAATATAATCTATGAAAAGCTACTACAGTGAAGTCTGTTCACAGAAGTTGTTGTAGGATATGTGGGGATTATCTGACGAGGTACCATTTGAGTGGGCAAAACCTTACATACACTAAATAATACTACATTGCTTATAGGGTCAATATAAGTAAAAAAATATAGCCTTTCCACAGGAGTATCTTTTTATATTTTTCCAAAAATAATACAAACAGCCAAGAGGTTTCCACTGGACACACACTGGTCTGATTAACCCATTCTGACCTGAGATCAGATTCATACGAGGTTTCCACTGGACACACACTGGTCTGATTAACCCATTCTGACCTGAGATCAGATTCTAAAAAATGTCAGTCGTTCTTCGATTTCTCAAAAATAGCAGACCTACAAGCTCGTAGCGCGCCACTCAGTGGCGCGCTACGAGCTTGTAGATCTGCTATTTGTCAATAGCTAAAGCACGACATGATGCTAACACCGTTCAGAATGGGTTAAAGGGATAGTTCAGATTTGTTTAACTGTGGGAAATACTTGCCATTAATTAATATAGTGGTTTCAACTGTATATTCATTGATTGCCTGAGTCCCCCTGGTGGGAGTTCTGCTCTGGTTTTGGTGAAATATTAAGTAGGTTCCGGTCATTCTGTGGGGTGGGGGTGGGGTGGGGGGGGGGGGCACAGGGGGCACGCATTAAACGTAAATCATGAATCCACAAAACTAAACGTCCTATTTCTAAAATATTAGCGCAACTTTCGTTCATTGTTTACCCCTCTATAACACGGAACAGTTTTTTTTGTGTCCATATCACTACGCCCCAAAAACATAGTTCCATGTGATAGAGGGGTCTGACGTGCCCGGTGGAGCCCCCCGGTGTTAGGAAGTGAGTGTTGGTTCGAATCGGCCTGGAATCTTTGCCCAAATATGGATTAATGTCATATAATAGACCCATTGGTGCCCCCTGTTGATTGGCTATACGTCATGTCTGATGTCCACAAGAAGCCTCGCCGTCATTGGTCCAGTGCCATGAGCTCCGCCCACCTGCAGTAACCTCCGCCCACCACACAGTGGCGTCACTGTGTCGTCAGAGCAACAGCCACGCTATATCAGGTGTGAGCAACTGCTCTTCGGCTCAGTCCGTAGCAGTGTTTTCTGTATAGCTTTCACAAAGTTATTTAGGTTCAGCATCCGGGTGATATTCTAAAGTCCGCTATAAGGCAACAGAGGGATCTGGGAAGGCACTAAACGCAGGCCAAGAGAGGCAGCATGGCGGGAGGCGGGCGCACTTTGCAAAATGCAGCGACACTCCTCGCGAACAACCACGCCGCCGCGGTCAAGGCCTCGGAGCGGCACGCCGCCGCCGGCGGCGACGGCAAGCAGCAGCAGCAGCACGGGGCGCCGTCCGGGTGGCTGCCCCTCCTCTCCTTCGCCATCCTCCTCCTGGCCTGGCTGGTGGCGTTCAGCTCGCGGCTCTTCGCCGTGGTCCGCTTCGAGAGCATCATCCACGAGTTCGACCCGTGGTTCAACTACCGGGCGACGCGCCGCCTCGCCGAGCACGGCTTCTACGCCTTCCTGAACTGGTTCGACGAGCGCGCCTGGTACCCGCTGGGCCGCATCGTGGGCGGGACGGTGTTCCCGGGCCTGATGGTCACGGCGGGCCTCGTGCACCGCGTGCTCAACGCGCTGCGCGTCACCGTGCACATCCGCGACGTCTGCGTGTTCCTGGCGCCCGTGTTCAGCGGCCTGACGGCCGTGGCCACCTTCCTGCTGACCCGCGAGCTGTGGAGCCAGAGCGCCGGCCTGCTGGCCGCCTGCCTCATCGCCATCGCGCCGGGCTACACGCAGCGCTCGGTGGCGGGCTCCTACGACAACGAGGCCGTGGCCATCTTCGCCCTGCAGCTCACCTACTTCCTGTGGGTGCGCTCGGTGAAGACGGGCTCCGTGTTCTGGAGCGTGTGCTGCAGCCTCTCGTACTTCTACATGGTGTCGGCGTGGGGCGGCTACGTGTTCATCGTCAACCTGGTGCCGCTGCACGTCCTCGTGCTCCTGCTGATGGGGCGCCACAGCGGGCGGCTCTACGTGGCCTACAGCGTGTTCTACGCCGTGGGCCTCGTCCTGTCCCTGCAGGTCCCCTTCGTGGGCTTCCAGCCGGTGCGGAGCAGCGAGCACATGGCGGCGGCCGGCGTCTTCGCCCTGCTGCAGGCCCACGCCTTCGTCCACTACCTGCGGGACCGCCTGGGCCTGACGCCGCGGGAGTTCCTGACGCTGTTCCTCCTCTGCGTCCCGCTGGCGGCCGTCGGCGGCACCGCGGCCCTCGTCCTCCTGACGCACGGCGGCTACATCGCGCCGTGGAGCGGCCGCTTCTACGCGCTGTGGGACACGGGCTACGCCGCCGTCCACATCCCGCTGATAGCGTCGGTGGCCGAGCACCAGACGCCCACCTGGTGGCCGTTCTTCTTCAACCTGCACGTGCTGCTGTGCACGTTCCCCGCCGGCCTCTGGTTCTGCATCAAGGACGTCAACGACGAGCGCGTGTTCGTGGCGCTCTACGCCGTCAGCGCCGCCTACTTCGCCGCCGTGATGTCGCGGCTGATCCTGACGCTGACGCCCGTGGTGTGCGTCCTGTCCGCCGTGGCCTTCTCCAACGTGTTCGAGCGCTACCTGGCGGACGAGAGACCCTGCAGAGACGGCGGCAACAACGCCTCCCCCGCCGTGGCCGCCGCGGAGAACAAGCGGAGCTCGGGCGGCGGGAGGTCCGGTAAGGTGCGGAAACAACACGTGGCGTCCTCAGAGACGGAGGCCCGGGAGAAGGAGGAGAAGGAGGAGGAGGAGGGGGGTCCGGGGACCGCCCTGCGGGCGGCCGTGTGCGTCACCATGCTCACGCTGCTGGCGCTGTTCGCCGTGCACTGCACGGCGGTCACCAGCACGGCGTACTCGCACCCCAGCGTGGTGCTGACCACGCGGTCGAGCCGCGGCGACGTCGACGTCATCGACGACTACCGCGAGGCGTACTACTGGCTGCGGCGGAACACAGAGGAGCGCGCGCGCGTCATGGCCTGGTGGGACTACGGCTACCAGATCGCCGGCATGGCCGACCGCACCACCATCGTGGACAACAACACCTGGAACAACAGCCACATCGCGCTGGTCGGCAAGGCCATGGCGTCCAACGAGAGCGCCGCATACGGCGTCCTGCGCTCGCTGGACGTGGACTACGTGCTGGTCATCTTCGGCGGCGTGCTGGGCCAGGGCGACGACGTCAGCAAGTTCCTGTGGATGGTGCGCATCGCGGAGGGCGAGCACCCGGGCGACGTGCGCGAGCGCGACTACCTCAACGCCCGCGGCGAGTACCGGGTGGACGCGGGCGGCACGCGCACCCTGTTCGACTCGCTCCTCTACAAGATGTGCTACCACCGCTTCGGCGAGCTGCAGCTGAGCGCGCGCCAGCCGCCCGGCTTCGACCGGGCGCGCGGCGTCGTGATCGGCGAGAAGGACGTCCGCTTGGAGCACCTGGAGGAGGCGTTCACCTCGGAGCACTGGCTGGTCCGGATCTACCGGGTCAAGAAGCCCGAAAACCGGGAGCCCCTGGAGACCCGGCTGCGCTAGTCTCAGTCCTATGAGAACGGGCTGCGCTAGTCTCAGTCCTATGAGAACGGGCTGCGCTAGTCTCAGTCCTATAAGAACCGGCTGCGCTAGTCTCAGTCCTATGAGAACCGGCTGCGCTAGTCTCAGTCCTATAAGAACCGGCTGCGCTAGTCTCAGTCCTATAAGAACCGGCTGCGCTAGTCTCAGTCCTATAAGAACCGGCTGCGCTAGTCTCAGTCCTATAAGAACCGGCTGCGCTAGTCTCAGTCCTATAAGAACCGGCTGCGCTAGTCTCAGTCCTATAAGGCTATACGCCGCTACGCATCCATGAAGACCGGACTGTCGGTGTTATTTTGCATGGCTGTGTTGTTGAAGATATACACAGGTTAACGTCATGGCTGTGTTGTTGAACATATATACACAGCTTAACGTCATGGCTGTGTTGTTGAAGATGTACACAGTTTAACGTCGTGAAAGTTACACCACTGACCCACCCACGTGATGCAATAATACTAATGACCGTAGTCTGACCGTGCAACATGAAGACTCCTGTCTGGTGGTCTTTAAAAGTTGATTTCTCCCTCTGTCATTTCCTTGTATTTCTAGTTTATTCAAAACTAGTCATGCACTGGCAGACTAGATTAAGGTGACATTCACACCAGAGAGCTTTTGCTGCGGTTAAAACTAATCCTGCTGTGCATTTTCAGCAGCTGAACACAGTTGGAGACGGAGAAGGTATATTTTACGAAGCGCAAAGATGTCCCATTACCGTGGATAGACGTGGTCGAATGAGGAGACTGAAGCCCTGATCGAAATGAGGACGAGTACATTAATCAATTGCTTAAGAAAACACATAAAAACACTGCAGTGTATTATAGCTATACAGAATATTTTGATATTAAACAAGCAAGAAATAACGAAGATGGACTACTAGGAAAACAACAAGACATATTCAACTGAAAACAACAAGACATATTCAACTGAAAACAAGACATATTCAACCCAGTTGTGTTGAGGTGCGCTCGTTTTGCGTCTCTTCGTCTTTCTTCAGTCAACACTCGTCTGACTCCCCTCCATGTACTGTAACAACCTGCTGCAAGAGACGTGTTTTTACTGATTAACTCAAGGTTAAATTAAAAAAATCACACCCGTGTGAAGTGAGCGTCGCTAATATATTAAAGTCTAACTCATGTTGATCAGGTGATGTAATGGTGATGTACAAAACGATGCAAAACACAAACATTAAATTCTCTTTATTGTTAATGGCATTTAATGTTTGTGGTAGGGACAGTATGACAATTTTTGCGTTTTTAAAACAAACATTGAATTAAAAACAAACATTAAACCTGTATATAGGAGGGACTAGCGCCCCTCGAAAATAAAATGTGTGTTTTTGTAGGCCTATATATCTGTCCGTCACGAATCTCAAGAAAGGTTTGACTGATCGAATGAAAACGTCGATTTATCGCTAAATCCGCAAATCCCATATGAGGCCATTGGCTATTTAGGCATAAAGGGTCACAGACAAACAGACCCATACAGACATCTCCATATATGGGCATTAAACGTATACACAGACGGGTACAACTGGTCCTTGAAGAGGTTCCAAATCGAGCTGTCCTCAGAAACCCCAGCGCCATTCTGATGGTGCAGCGGATTGGCCGAGACATGCAGATATAAGTCTCGAAAATAATGAGGAGGCGGGGCATTCGTGACACGACACCGACGCTCCAGTGACATCACGATGACGTCACTCGCTGCGGCGTGCGTGCGTCGCCTCTATATAAGTAAATAGTGCCTTGAAGGAACGACAAAACTCAAAGCTGCGACTGTTGGACTCGAGAAGAAAGTCTATATCTTGTACCACATGATTAACTCCAACCTGCAGACGATATTGAACAGCCACTGTTTCATACGAAAGAAAGACCCGCCCACCATGTCGTCGTTGACCGAACAGAGCAATAAGCCCGAAGGCGCACGGACCTCCTCGTCCCGGTCCGATAGGAGGTCCACCCCCCACTGTAGCAGGCCCGTTCCGGGGCCTCTGTGGTGCTCCTGACGTCCCCCACGCCGTAAGCCCAGTCTGGGGCCTCTGTGGCCCTCCAGTCACCACCTCCCACGCCGTAAGCCCGGTCTGGGGCCTCTGTGGCCCTCCAGTCACCACCTCCCACGCCGTAAGCCCGGTCTGGGGCCTCTGTGGCCCTCCAGTCACCACCTCCCACGCCGTAAGCCCGGTCTGGGGCCTCTGTGGCCCTCCAGTCACCACCTCCCATGCAGTAAGCTCGGTCCCGGGCCCCTGCGGTGCTCCTGACACCCCGCTGACCACCCCAGGTGGCCGACACGACGCTCAGCCCGACGACGGATGCCTTTCTTCGCCCAGGCTGTTCTACTCCGACGCCAAGCTGCTGGTGCTGGAGAACCCGCCGCCCGCCGACTGCCGAATGCGCTGCCTGCTCTTCACGCCTTGCTGCCGCTCGGGAGGCGGAGCCAGCAAGCGGCGCTGCGTCTGGAGGGCGGCCCTGAAGGGCGGGAACCTCTACGTGGAGATCCCCCCGGGGCCGCTGCCCGAGGGCAGCAAGGACAGCCTGGTGCTCCTGCTGGAGTTTGCGGAGCAGCATCTGCGGAAGGACCAGGTGTTCGTCTGTTTCCACAGGAAGCGCCGCGACAGAGCCGTCCTGCTGAGAACCTTCGGCTTCATGGGCTTCCGGGTGGTGTCGCCGGAGCATCCCCTCGTCCCCGCCCACCCCGACGCCTTCTTCATGGCGTACAGCATCGAGCCGGCAGACTCCTCCTCCGATGAAGACGATGATGAGCCCCTCCTCCGATGAGCCAAGCCCCTCCTTCTCGGATGAGCTAGTGTTTGACTATTTCTCTACTGCGAGAGAGAGTGAGGTCTAGCCCACACCAACACCACCTGAATCGCTGCCCTCCACACTCTCCTATACAACATCAGTGTCCTGCCAGCCTCTAGTTCTGTGTGCCTGACGCAGTGCCCTGCCAGCCTCTAGTTCTGGGTGCCTGACGCAGTGCCAGCCTCTAGTTCTGGGTGCCTGACACAGTGCCCTGCCAGCCTCTAGTTCTGTGTGCCTGACGCAGTGCCCTGCCAGCCTCTAGTTCTGGGTGCCTGACGCAGTGCCCTGCCAGCCTCTAGTTCTGGGTGCCTGACGCAGTGCCCTGCCAGCCTCTAGTTCTGGGTGCCTGACGCAGTGCCAGCCTCTAGTTCTGGGTGCCTGACGCAGTGCCAGCCTCTAGTTCTGGGTGCCTGACGCAGTGCCCTGCCAGCCTCTAGTTCTGGGTGCCTGACGCAGTGCCAGCCTCTAGTTCTGGGTGCCTGACGCAGTGCCAGCCTCTAGTTCTGGGTGCCTGACACAGTGCCCTGCCAGCCTCTAGTTCTGGGTGCCTGACGCAGTGCCCTGCCAGCCTCTAGTTCTGGGTGCCTGACACAGTGCCAGCCTCTAGTTCTGGGTGCCTGACGCAGTGCCCTGCCAGCCTCTAGTTCTGGGTGCCTGACGCAGTGCCCTGCCAGCCTCTAGTTCTGGGTGCCTGACGCAGTGTCCTGCATGACAAAAAGCAAAGCCAAACAACTTGCCAAATACTGTTCTGTTTCGTCTGTTATAGGCAGTTTGTCTGTGTGGAGAAGGAGGTGCCATGTGTATCCTTAAGTGAACATGAACTGTCAACCCAGTTATATTTGTTTCCTTGTCAAATTAATTGCAATTTGTGGATTCAAATAAAGAAATCGAAATATGTATGTATGTACGCTTGTAAGCAGCGTCCTACATCCAACATACTGTCCGTATCCCACATCTTTGAGTGACTGTCTGTGACTGATTCAGCACGCTGCCAGTATGCTGAGGAAGGCAGAGTGCTGAATATTTTTTATTGTAATTTTTTTTTCTCAAGGGGGTGTGTGAATGAATATCTTGTGAGTTCTATTATTCTCAGTCACGCCAAAGCACGACCTCATCACATGTGATGACCTCATAACATTTGGGAAGACGGCTCGGAACGTTGTGAGCTTGCATGTATAGATCTGCTATTTTCAAAACAAATATTGGAAGAAAAGAAATAAAGTGACAAATGTGGAATATTTTTGACACAAATCTGGTATGGAGGGTCCCTGCAGGCACAAGATGTTGTGTAGGGTCCGTGTGGAACTATATGCATGTCAAACTGGGGGTCCTTGAAATGAAAACAGTTGAAAATCAGCTGTATAAATCTTCCCTTATGGGGGTGCTGGCATATCTTTTCTAATGAGGGTATGCAGGCTAATTGCGAACGCAGTGAGCACTTACTATGAGACCTAGCAGATCATGTCTGTCCGTGTGTCCCCCCTTTGTGCCCATACATGGAGCCGAGTGATTTGTTTGTGATTGATGCGACACACTCCATATTTGGACGTATAGCTGCTTTGGGGACTCCTTATATGGTTATGGCTAAGTTAAAAACTTAACTTAAAAATAACTTAACTTAAAAAAATAATAACTTAAAAAAAAATCTTAAAAAAAACCCAAATATGTACGAGCTGCGTTCGCTTCCCGCGTTTGCGCGTCTTACTGGTGAGTGTCATTTTGGGGGTCCTTAATTGGACCTTGACATGAATAAGTTTGGGAACCACTGCAGAGCATCCTGGTAGGCCAGCAGGCCTACTAGGCCTATAGCTATATATACTGGAAAAAAGATATGTCCCGGAAAAGGCGCGCTGTGATTGGCCAGTAGTCACTTGAGTGACAGCGAGACATGGAGGGGTCGCATGACGCAGCGTGCCTTCAGCAAATTCTTTCTGCTCTTCTAAATAAGAAATCTGCAGAGAACTGTTGCTTTTTGTGTTCTCTTTAAAGTGTTCTATATATATGAGGAGAACTGTTGCTTTGTGTTCACTCTGTAATGTTTTAAATAAGAGGAGAACTGTTGCTTTGTGTGTTCACTCTTTAATGTTTTCTGCTCCCCTGGCTCTGTTTTATTGTTGGATTAATATAACTTTGTTTGCGTTTGTCTTGTATTGTAATGTAGGCTATTCTTGTATCTGTAGTCTTGACATACAATATAGTTTATTTGCTATTGTGTGCACTCCCTGCCTTAAGTTCACCCACTGCCTCAGCTCTTCACCAGACAGTTTCCCTGAAGCAGCAGTGCCACCTGCTGGACGCAGCGCAGTACTTAGGTGGAGAAGAAACTATAGAAAAATACGCACATCACTTCATGGAGTTGCTGCCGGGTTCAAAAAGTAACATATGAAAAGAGAAGGGAACCCGCACACTCGTATGCTCCAAAAGACAACTGAGGTGGAGAAGACCATGAGGTCGGCGAACAGACGAACAGCATCACTTTGACTATAGACACCAGGAAACGTAATCAGCAAATGAATATCCGCTGCAAACCATCCATTATTCTATGCATTACAATTGTTTGTCACAGGCAATAACACGATGCAAGTCTAATAGAAGATGGAACATGCATCTACAACAGGTTTCCGCAAGTCTTAATGAAAAATGTATTTATTTGTGTTGGCACTTGGTGTAAAATAATTCCAATACAGTTCCCAGTCTATCCAAGCCCTTCAGCACGTTGCATAAAACCTGACAGTTAAACTTATTGTAAAGCCACACTGTACCAGTTTATAAACAACCGTATCGGTACTCACTCACAAAAGGTTTTGTTGTTTAAATCCCCATGCACTGCTGACTTCTCCTTGTCCTCCACTCAGAGTTACAGACACGTAAGGGTCCATTTGGTTCCATGTGTTACTCTGAATACTTTCAGAGTTACAGGGTGCATTTGGTTACAGGCAGCTACATGAGGATGGCGTCACGTACGTCAGCTGTAGCTCCCTGTGTTGTTTGTTGATGTAATCACTAGCAGGTGTGAAAATAGCCGATGTTCTGAAGATCGGCAGTACAGTCTCAGAATTATATAGGTTCACCGACACTACAATGTAACACAACGGAAACTAATTAAATAATAACTCATTGTTATTTATAATACAAACTAATAACTAATTGTCCTATTAATAAAATAGATCCATTAATTCATATTACATTTGTTCTGCCTGGTTTAAATAAACATAATTGTCTAGTATTCATTGCATTATTAACTAATAACTATATTGTTCTAAGTTCAAACTAGTTCTATTCATTAATACATTTTAAATGATGTTTATTTAAGAATAAACACATTGTCTATTATAGGCCTATCTAATAACTCGTTTTTCTATTAATAAACTAGATCTATTCATTAGATTGTTAAATTATATTTTTACATTATTTGTTCTGCCTAAACTAACTAAAAGTTATTCTAATTTCTAAAGTTTTCAAATGAGTACAGAGTCAAGTACCACACTACAAGAACAAGCCAATTTAAAAACAGTCTTATTACTTCAAATTCAGTCTGGTCTTTGTGGTAAGAAATGTAATACAATATTCAACATTCATGTTTGGCTCTGTTCTGGGAGATTGTCAATGGACCCATAACGGACACCCGGGTATAAATGTAATATTTTATTAACAAGAAAATAATGAATATTTACAGATATATGGCATCATGAATAAATTACAATCAACATGAAACATTACTTTTATTTAAAAAAAAAATTACTATGGTGTCTTCTCTCGTGTATCATCAGATGTCCGGCTCCATGCTCGCCTCTCCTTGGAGGCCAGTTGGGTCAAAATACAGTACACCACATTGTGACAGCTGTAGTGCGTCTACAGTCCACCTGCCTGCTGGCAATATAGCCTGGTTGTGATATGTAGATGTGATTTATATTTTGTTTGTTTTTATAAGTCATTCTATAATTACAATACAAAGTAATTGTATTTATTTTATGTATTAATTGTATTTTATATATTACTATGTTATTACTAATTGTATTTATTTGATGTATTACTATGTTATTACTAATTTTACTTCATGCATTACAAATTGTATTTGTTTTATGTATTACTGTTATTACTAATTTTATTTTTTATGCATTTATTTATTTCATGTATTACTGTTATTACTAATTTATGCATAAACTATATTGATATTTTAATTTATTTCATGTATTATTGTCTATATTACTAATTATATTTATTTTATTTTATGCATTACTAATTTTAATTTACTCTTATTTTACTATTTTAATTTACTTTTATTTTACGATAATCTATTTTTTTATCGTTCGTTTTATCCATTTATTTATATTATTATCTAGTTATCTATATTGGTTTATTATTTTATTGTTTATTATTTTCAAAGAGCCCTGATTGATCACATCTACATATCACCACTACCAGTCAGGATCTGAGTGACTCAGAACCCTGGTGACCTCCAGATGGAGCCACACAGCAGACCAGCAACGTCCTAAAGAAAAAAAAGAAATGCTCATTACTACTTTGTTCATAAACCAATATTGATTGAAATATTTATTAACAGTTTGCCTTTTCAACCTGCAGTTTGTTCCTGTCCGAGACTAGCAGTGCCGAGTCATCTGCGAACAGGAACAAGTTGCAGTCACAAGCTGATGTCATGTCATGATCATAGTATGTTGTATAGTTACCTTGCTGTGATGTAACTCCAAAGGTGATCAGAAATAGTTGCTCCATCGGCTAGAAACGTGCTCTTCACCGGCATGATGATCTTGTTCCTAAAAAAAGTCTATAGTCAACCCTAACTGATTACAGAACATGATATAAAAAACACAACTAGAAGGATTTAGGCCTGTCACAATTACCTAATCGCCAAGTATTTGAGATACTTTTTTAGAGATTAGTCATAATCGTCTCCATGTTGAAAATGTTCATATATTGTCAAACATTTTAAAGAAATAATGCAAGCATAATACAAGCTCTAAAAGTGTCACTTTGTAATTTACTTCTTTTTTTAGTGTATAAAGTTATTGAATTATGCCATGTGCAGCTTTTTGTTTACAAAGCCTACAAAAGCCAACGTTTTATTTAGAATGTTAGTATGATGCAATTATATTGTTACTTGTAATTTATTTGAGCGACAATTAAATCGGCCATTATAAAACATTAAATTCTGACAGGCCTAAACAGGTTCCAGTGGCGTCTACCGAACCTTCTAGCTCCGTCCGAGCCTCCCAGCGACCCAGAAGTCCTCAGCGGAAAAACACCCGGGGAAAGCTTCGGATCTCGGCTGAGATTTCCAGTCTAACAAACGAAAGACACACACCCCATATTAGCTTTGCTGTGTGTGCGTGCCCTGTCACAACATACACATGCACTTACAGTAACGTTTAAGAATAGGGATCGACCAATTATCGGCAACGGACGATTATTGGCTTTTTACGAAGCCTAAAAAAAGCCCTAACCCTAAAGCGGTTCGTACCGTTGAGTTCCTCACTGAGAAGGCCCAGGTCCGAAGTCCTCCAGCGTCTACCCAGATCTCCGTCCTCCGTCCATGGACAGACCTGCAGATCTCCATCTCTAGAGGCTCCAGCCGCTCCAGCTGTGTCTATGATCTCCATCCTGAGAGAGAAAGAAACCATTAGCTCTACAAGCTCACAACACGTTGCAGTGTGAGCTTGTAGATCTGCTATTTTTGCTGAACGGAATAGGGATGCTGGGGTTGAAGTAGTTAACAAAAGTGTCAAAGACTTTGATTAGCTTGGAAAGCTGACAGACATTCAACCAGAGTGCCACTAGGAGGCATCAACACATGTACAGTCCACAAAATCTTTTGTAATTTGTATTCAAGTTGTTACAAAGACCAAGAGGCACTCTCATGATATGAGATATTGACTCTCAAACTATTGTGCAGAGTCATTTACATTTATCCTAAAATATTTAAAACATTTGAATTACTGTAAATGATGCCATTCTTCGTACCATAACAGTACAAAAGCAGTTATCCATCCTCAGAAACAAGCAAGAACTATTTCTACTCACAGCTCATCAGAGTCCTCTGAGGAAGCCCCCGGGGGGGGGGGGGGGAGCTTTGGAACGGATCTCTGTCCAGGGAACATCAATACGTCGATATCTCCATTCTAACAAAGAAAGAAAAACACGTGTACACACCAAATTAGCCTTTCTGTGTGTCCGTGTGTGTGTGTGTGTGTGTGTGCACTCCCTGTCCAGCAGCCGCGTTCCAGCGACGTCTACCGCGATCTTCATCCTAACAAAGAAAAATTGATTAGAGTGACCAAGAGCCAGATATTCTATCCTGTCACAACATATATACATAAAACTTTTATTTATAGAGCACATTTAAACAGAAGCTAAACATATCACTTACAGTAATACACGTTTCAGTTAGGTTTCTTTTTGACAGGCCTAACAGGGTCTTACTTTGAGTCGTCTTCAGAGGAATGCAGATTCCTGGAGAGACCTGCAGTACATCTGGAAGAAAGACATGGCGGTTATCGTCTATGAATGGCTTCATAGAAAAGAGCTTCGCACATCACTCCCTTGTTGTTGCCGCCAATAGTCTGGATAGTCTATACTTCTTATTCTTGATGACAATTGTTTATGAATTTGATGTATTACTATGTGTTGTTGCTTACTGTAAGTCACTCTGGATGTGAGAACTGCCTGTTGAAATTAAATTTATTTGAGCGACAATAATCATCCAGTAAAAAGAAACCTCATAATCATGAAAGGCCTAGAGCGGTTCTTACTGTGCGGTTCCTCACCGGGCAGGCCCAGGTCCGAAGTCCTCCGGCATCTACACAGATCTCCGTCCTAAGAAAGAAATAAGGACCAAATTAGCTTTTGTTGAGCTGCATATTCAGAACCACTTAAACCCTCTATAGATTTGATAAAACAGACCTTTAAAGAGAGCATTTGGTATATGCTCCGATTTCACTCTACACAAATTGATTTGCCAAACATAGCAGATCTACAAGCTCACAACACGTTGCAATGCGGTGTGAGCTTGTAGATCTGCTAATTTGGCTGAACGCTCCCCACAGAATAGAGATGCTGGGGTTGAAGTGGTTTAAAAAAGTGTCATTAAGACTTTCATTAGCTTGGAGAGCTGACAGACATTCAACCAGTGCCACTAGGAGGAATCATACTGCCATGCTATACTTCGTACCATAACAGTACAACAGATATCCATCCCAACAAGAAATATTGCTACTCACAGCTCATCAGAAGTCCTCAGAGGAAACTCCCGGGAGGGAAGCTTTGGAACGGATCTCTGTCCTTCCACGACGTCTACCACGACCCATCCACCCTAAGAAAGAAAGAACGAAAGATGAATTTTTAAGTGACCAAGAGCCAGATATATGTACATTGTGTCCTTTCACATCATACACAAAATGTATAGAGAACACTTAAAACAGAAGCCGAACCACTCGCAGTAATAGAAAAGTCTAAGTGGTTTCTTACTTTGAGCCGCCTTCAGAGCCCCCCATGCAGATTCATCCATGGACAGCGAGAACTGCAGAGGTTGAGCCTCGCAGCATCTGGAAGGAAGACACATGGTGCATGGTTATAGTCTATGAATAGCTTTACACATCACTCACTTGTTGCTGCTGCCAATAGGAATTTGTGATGTCTGTGTGGCGACAATTGCTGTGTCCGTCTGTTTTTTTTATAATACATACAATTTATATAGCACTTTTCAAGGTACCCAAAGTTGCTTCACAAAACAGTAAAAACAAATTTATTTGAAAATAAACTAGATTAAAAAGGTTCAAAACTAGATTTTTTTGGCATGTTTGTGAAGCTTTTCGGTTCCACACCAGTAACTGCTGTTCAGCTACATCCACGACCTCCCTGCAACAACATCAAGGAAGTATGGCTATGCAGACGACCCGATTACTGTGTCCCAGTCTGGAGCCGTAGCTCTCATGTCAAGAAGCTGGATGCTGCCCTCAACACCGGATGGGCCACCCCAAACAAACTGCCTGCCTGTTCTCGCTGGAATCACTCCAACAGAGGTCAGACGAGAAGCAGCCACGCTGGCCCTCACTGAGAAGGCACAGCTGAGTGAATCCCAGCCATCTCCTCCACAAGGTCGTCAGAGACACCACAGCACACGTGCCTCAAGTCACGGTGCCCTTTGCCACAACACAACACACACACCAAGTCACGGCGACCTTTGCCACAGCACCCTCGCACACGTGCCTCAAGTCACTGTGCCCCTTTGCCACACAGGCCCAGGAACTGCTCCACACAACACCAGCTGACACCTCCAAGGCATCCTGGCTGAAGGCAAGACAGAGGGACCAGTGGAATACATCGAGGACCCCAAATATGTTCTTTGCCAGCACCTCCCTTACAAGGAGTGGACAACCTTCAAAGCAGAAGTGGGACATCTCGGACAGTGCCCACTGTGAATGCGAGGATCCACTACAGACTGTGGAACACGTAATGACCATTTGCCCCAAATACCGGCCACCGAATGGTGATCGTGGCTTAGGTGACCTAGACAATGACACATTGTACTGGCTTGCTGCAACAGAGTTGAAGTTCTATGGACATACGGCAGAAGAAACTTTATTTTTTGTAATTTCTTAATAAAAAAAAAAAAAAAAACTTAATTTAATGTTAGTCAAACCTTTGTGGCATTTAATTTATGTAACTTGTGGATGTTCTTTTATTTATTGGTGAAGTTTTAGTGGCACTTTGAAATGTATTGACACATTTGATATATGTTTTTGTTAGGGATGTCCGATATTTATTTATATATATAAAGGCATTAAAAATTAATTACCCCAACCCTTAATTTTACTTTATTTATTTTTTTACATTAAAAAGCTCACAATACAAAAAGACACATGTGAGCTTGTAGATCTGCCATTTTCAAATGATTTTTATACATTTTAAAACTTGAGATGAGAGATTAGATCATTTTAGATGAGACATTTTACATGAGTAATTATTAATAATTACTTTTGGTATTTTAAGTACATTTTATACCAAAACCTTTGTACCTTTACTCGAGTACATGTTGAATTTACTTGTAACGGAGTATTTTATTATTGCAGTATGTATGGCCTACTTTTATTTAAGTAAAAAGTTTGAGTTACGTTTCCACCACTGGAAAAAGCGTGCATATATATCGGTATCTGTTGATATCGGCTATTAGGAGTTGGACAATATCCAACACAGACTGTCGGACATCCCTTGATTTGTATGATTTTGTGTGATTTTGTTTACTTTTGTGAACAACCAAAGAGCACACCCAGTATGTATCACAAGGCTATTTCCACCAGTCAGGTGTACTTATATCTACATCTCATAAGCGGCCATGTACTAAACACTACAGACATCACAATTTGACTTTGGCAGCAGCAATAAACGACTGATATGCAAAGCTCTTCAGCCATGCTTCTCTCTATACAAACACTCATAATGTCCACATGGACATCTTAGCAGCCAAGATGGGGTGTTCGGTCTGGAGGCCACTCAGACATGGGGACACCAGGGCATCCTCAGGTTCAGCGTTCCAGCAGCATCTATGGTCATCTCCAGCCACATCTAGAAAAAAGAAATCAGAAGCTGACCATATCACTCACAGTAATAGATCAGGAAAACAAGGATCTCTGGCTAATAAGACAAATATTCCTTAAAACATTATAGTTGCCATGTATAACTAAAATTGAAAAATAAAAAAAAACACATTCAATATTTTATTTCTGTCACAATTATTTTACTCCATAGGAACTGTTCCCGTCGCAGGTTGATGATGTCCATGTGTGGTCCAGCACTATGGAATGCATAAAAAGTATTTAAAATATTGCTTTGATGCTTATATTAATCTTTAGGAAGTATTAAGCTGTTTTTTATTAGCATATGCATTCCATATAGGGCTAGACCATATGGACATGACATAATCAATTTGCAACAGGAGCAGTTCCTATCGAGTGAAAGATTTATTTATGAAAGAAATAAAACATTTATGGTGTTTAAGATTTTCGTTATAGAGGGTTAAGTATAATGTCTTAAGGCATTATGTGTCTTTAACCAGATATCCTTTAAAGAATATTTAAAAGTGCAATATCAAAATGTATTTTACCCATCCGCTTCTAGAAAGCAATTTAAAATACAAATTACAAGTAATGTCGAGTACTTTTGGAAGTCACTGAACAGCCATGTGCCATGCCTACCACCCATGTGAATGTTCACATAATGCATGAGGCAGCAGCATTACCCGTTAAAATGAGTGCTTCCAAAAAGAAAGTAGCTCAAAGTCACTTGAGTGTATTTTTATGAAACAAACGCTTTGCAGATTGAAAGAGTATAATTCAAAGCTTGCCCTACAGCTGCAAAGTTAGCGAGTTTAGCATTGTTCTTTAAGAGAAGGCAGAAGCAGATTGGAAATTCAATTTGGATCAATGGGCTGTCACTAATAGAAGATGGAACATGCATCTACAACAGGTTTCCGCAAGTCTTAATGAAAAATGTATTCATTTGTGTTGGCACTTGGTGTAAAATAAAGTACTGATAAGTTGATCTATAGCGTGGTTGACACAATTAAAAAGCACACAAGGCAGATATAGGACTCAAAAGACATTTTAGACCGCCTTGTTTCCATCAAACAAAACATCAAGTCTGGCTGTGGTTCGAACTTATACGCTGGTAATGTTCTTCCTGCAGCTCACTTTGGTCCCCAGGAAGAGTAGTCTTCACTGTAATGAGGACTAATGGGGCTCCGTAATAGACTATAGACACTAGAGGGCGCTGTGGCAATGATATCAGGCAGGTTCTCTCTAGTGTTAAACTGTTTGGTGTCACTCACTGAGCAAGACAATTTGCTCTGAAACACCAAAAAAGATAACCGTTGTGAGTATTGGCACACACAGCCAGGGACATAACAAAATATTATTTATTAACATTAAGTGACACCACAATATTTGATCTATCACACAAATCGTAGTCACCCAGTGACTAGGGAGAAAATAGCATCTAGGCTGTTTCTGGCTCTTCTTCTATACAGTACATGTGTTTTCATAAAATGTTATAAAAACATTACTATATTTAAATTGAATTTCCATGGTCCATTACTTTCTCTGAACAATATGTGTCAATGTAAAGGACTGACTTTACATAGATATTATCCATATTCACAGTGAAAGACAATTGAGTGGGAAGAAGACAGAAATTATGTGTCCTTGGATCTGGAGAGGGATAAGTCTGGAGCTCTCTGGTGGAGCTGTTGCCCCCGCGACCCGACTACGGATAAGCGGTTGAAGATGGATGGATGGAGTGTCATAATAATCAACACCAATAGCTTATTTTAAACTGGTATCAGCCCGTTTTGCCCAACTTGATACCGACAATAGCATGTCAAACATTTAGATCTAAGTATTTCAACCATGCATAAATAACATAACATAATAACATCACCTCCTCAGAGACAGCTTCTTCCCCGACCAACACCAGCAGAGTCAGCAGACAGACTGACTGGAATACTCATTCTCTGCAGCTTTATACCCCCCATGGCCCCTCCCACTAGACTGGACCAACTGAATAGGGGTCAACATGATCCACAACATGTTAACTCTGCTTGGTTTGGCACAAAACACATTCATATACATATATTCACATTCACATTTCCGTTGAGCTTGTAGCTCTTCTATTAGAAAGTCTTTTTAGTTTTCCCAAAAGTCCTTTAATCCTTCGATGTCCTTCTGTGACAGGCAATCCTCCCCCTCCCTGGAAGGGAAGTTGGTTTGGCCCAATATAGAGTTCAGCTGCTTAAAGAGACAGGAATCTAGAGAGCAGTGTGTGTGTGTGTGTGTGTGTGTGTGTGTGTGTGTGTGTGTGTGTGTGTGTGTGTGTGTGTGTGTGTGTGTGTGTGTGTGTGTGTGTCAGTGTGTGTGTGGGTGATCAGTTTGCTGCTTCTTAGTAGTCTTTGCATATCCTAACAGTGCGCGCTTACTGAAAGGCATGTACACTAGCAGCAAACAGTGACAGGGTGGGGTCACACTGTCACAGCACCAATAGAGCGCCGCAGTCCCTCCCCCTTTCAGAAAAATGAATGGCCCAGGAAATGAAAGCCCCATGCATTCTCCCATTGGCACTTCTAATATAATTTATTTAAAGACGGTTACGCCGCGGACAAAGCCAACTCGGATCGTGACAAATCATGACAATGAACACAATGTTTTGGGGCCGAAAAACAAAACAAATAGTGTTGTCTCCTGACTTTCTTTTCTTCTTTCTAATGATTTGATCGGCCCAAAACATTGTGTTCATTGTCATGATTTGTTACGATCCGAGTTGGCTTTGTCCGCGGCGTAACCGTCTTTAAATAAATTATATTCGAAGTGCCGATGGGAGAATGCATTGGGTTTTCATTTCCTGGGCCACTCGTTTTTCTGAAAGGGGGAGGGACTGCGGCGCTCTATAGGGCCAAGACAACTCATACTGTATCTCTGCTAACTGCACATCCATGCAGGGGTCACTCAGCAGTGGAACTTGTGGCTTGAATGGCCCAGATCCTAAAGGCCTCACGTGGGCTTTGTGCATGGGCGTCCTCCTCACTGCGAACACAGGCTGGGGCGCTAACCCGAACCCTAACCATCTCTCGGGTGGTCACCAGACTATTCCCGCGGTTGTCACATAGTCTATTCCTATATGAACCAGTAAGACGCGCAAACGCGGGAAGCGAACGCAGCTCGTACATATTTGGGTTTTGGACGTATAGCTGCTTTGGGGACTCCTTATATGGTTATGGCTGAGTCATGGTGACGTAATCACTCAGCTCCATATATGGGCACAAAAGCGGGACAGACAGACAGACAGACAGACAGACAGACAGACAGATACACAGACAGACACACACACACAGACATGATCTGCTAGGTCTCATAGTAAGTGCTCACATGCTTCGCAATGAATGAATGAATGACATTTTTATTTTCGTGTCATGCCACTTTGGCCCATCCCATATGGGATTATATGACACATTTCACAGAATACACTGAATACAACTGACACTTCCTGTTCATACATATTTGTAAATTATTCGAACAACCGCAAACAAAGAAAAGAAAACAAAGAAAATAAAAGAATGAGTCACTATAGGAATAGAAAACTAAGAACTAAAAAACATCGCTATAGGATGCAACTGGGACGTATCCTCAGTGATGTATCCCCCAATCTGATGTATCTCAGTATATTGTTGATAATATTGTCTCTGACTTGTGTCTTTACTGGCAAAATGTGTCGTTTGGCTTCAGTAATATTAGGATTAAGAAGAAGAAAAACGAAGTATAGGTGAGTATAGGTATTAATTTGATCATTATTCTCGCAGCTATAGTTACATCTCACATTCAACATCGGTCTGAGTTGAGATTACAAATAGTCCGGCAGCCGACAGGCTTCTTTTGTTAAAGTGGGAAATTTGGTATATAGTCTTTTTTTATTGGCCTAAAATATTGTCTATCGAATCCACTTTATTTATATAGCACGTTTCAAAACTCAAGAGTTTACAAAGTGCTGTACAGGAGAAAAATAAAAACAAATGCACTACAGCTACCACACAGAAAAACAACAGCGAGAAAACAAAGTACAAACAGTGAAAACAACTGAGACACATTACAGAAAAACAACAGAAAAGCATCACAGTGAGACAAACATAATTATGTCTCATTGTGACAAACATATACAAGGACCGAAGGAACTCAAGCGGGGTTAAAAGCCAAGGTATAGAGGTGGGTCTTTAGGCGAGATTTAAAAGTCTCGATGGAGGGGGCCGATTTGACGTGGGAGGGGAGTGCGTTCCATAGTTTAGGCGGGGCTACAACGGAAAAGGCTCGGTCGCCTCTGGACTTCAAGCGGGTCTTCTTTGTGACCCTGAGGTTTAGCTGGCCCTCAGACCGCAGTGACCTAGTAGGAGTATAAACCTCAATAAGGTCAGACAGATAAAGAGGAGCCAGACCATTTATAGATTTAAAGACAAATAAAATCACGAATCCACTTGATGACCGGCTGTGAGTACTGGGCAAATCATTTTATAGGGGTTTCTTGTGACTCTCCCATTAACATCCTATGGCAGTCAAAAAGGTCAAACTTTCCTTATGCTTTAACCCATTCTGAACGGGAACCCATTTTGGTGTCGGCATCATGTTATGCTTTAGCTATTGAAAAATAGCAGATCTACAAGCTCATAGCGCGCCACCGAGTGGCGCGCTACGAGCTTGTAGGTCTGCTATTTTTGAAAAATCAAAGGACGACTGACATTTTTAGAATCTGATCTCAGGTCAGAATGGGTTAATCAGACCAGTGTGTGTCCAGTGGAAACCTCGTATGAATCTGATCTCAGGTCAGAATGGGTTAAGCAGCATGTGACATGTCAAACTAGGGGGGTTTAATCATTCTGAATCCATTCCAAGCATTAGTTTTGCACAGAATACACTCCTTGGGCTAAAACCAGCCATAGCCACTTGCCCAAATGTGCCCAAAATGTGCTGACCTCATCACATTTTGTATATAGCCTATATATAATATTTTGGTTCTTTGATTTTATATAGTGCTTTAAATTAGTCCTTTAATGCAGACCGATAAAAATAGGGCAACATAAACCCATAATAATTGAATAAGTGTGGAAAACATAATTGGTTTGTCTTTACTAAAAACCCATTTCTTCTCCCTGGCTTTCAATGTTTGACCTAATTAACCTGTGTACTTTTTGTGTTGCTTTGATTTTGTAATGTAACCTGTGTACTTTTTGTGTTGCTTTGATTTTGTTTTACTATGTTACTTGTGTCATGTTTCCTGTACAGCACTTTGGTTGGCCTCCTGGTCTTTGAAAATGTGCTCTATAAATAAAATTTGGTTTGATTTCATTTGATTTGATCAGTTTGACTGCTTAATTAACAGTAAAGACATCAGGATTAGGTTAAACCTGGCTGTTAGCCTGGTCCGGAGCAGGCTAAGTCGCTGCGCGTGGAAGGAACACGTTATTCCAACCAGTTCCTTCCCCCTCCATCAGGCTCGCCATGGCTCAATTCTATATCCTGAGTGTATTTTAAAGCTGTGTGATAACCTTTGTTAACATGAAAACAAGACCAATGACAAAAAACTCCCATATCTGCTGGGCGAAGTACAACAATGTGCAAACACAGCAGCAAGATTTGTGAGTTGCTGTGATAGGAGAAGGATATCAAATGGAACACAACCACCCTAAAGACTAATCATTGTGTATATTCCTGCACTATACCTGCATCAAGTGATCTTGGTACACAGAAGTTGATCTATTGAAGATTCTGACCT
The DNA here is from genome assembly GCF_963924005.1 of Protomyctophum bolini. Taxonomy (NCBI): domain Eukaryota; kingdom Metazoa; phylum Chordata; class Actinopteri; order Myctophiformes; family Myctophidae; genus Protomyctophum; species Protomyctophum bolini. The sequence goes on along the minus strand of NC_137881.1, from coordinate 1,760,551 downwards.
TCAAAGTACATAATTTTTGTTCTGATTGTATTGCTGTATCGTTGTATTTTTCTTTCTGCTTTGGCAATGTAAACGTATGTTTTCTCATGCCAATAAAGCCCTTTGAATTGAATTGAATTGATAACCTTTGTGTTCAAGTGAGAAGTGTGACACCTACTGGCGTGTTTTGGTTTTGCAACTCACTCATCCATTTTCTTGGCAGCCTAATTAGTAGTTGGATTCAGCTTGGTGTGTTTCAGTGTGCTGCTTCTCAGTGTGTGGAATGTTTGGTAGTTGCAGAGCTCACTTTCAAATAATAATATTAATAATATCTTGAATTTATATAGCGCCCTTTCATGGACCCAAGGACAACAATCAAAAACTATATGCCATTAGCCTCAGATAATAAGTGTCTTTTCTGCCTTTCTCTTGACCAGACGTCTACAGAAGGCCACATCTGTAAGTTTACCGTACAATGTTGTGATTTTGTGTCAAAGTGTGTATGTAAATGCTGTATCATTTATTGTATTTTGTATTTCTGTTAGTTTTACCAATTTGTGTAAATCTTCAAGTAAAGATGAAAGACGACGATACGACCCTTTGAATGGTTAAAGGAGAATTCCATGCTAGAATGCTTTCTTATCTTTCTTACCTTTCTTTGTAGTCGTTACGTCTCCACCAAAGAGGTCCAGGTGTTTTTTTGTGCAAAAACTCCTTATTGGCTATTTTCCCTACCATAAGCCCTCAATGAATTGCATTGCATTGAATGGGAATTGAATGGGGCTATGGGGTGTTATGCTAGTTCGCTTATTTCCATCGAAAGAAGTAGTAAAGTGTACCGCTTGGGATATTATTTACATTATGAAGAGAGGATATATACAAAGAAATTATAATTTTGAGCGATGGAAATAAGCGAATTAGCACAACACCCCAGAGCCCCATTCAATTCCCAATTCAATGCAATTCATGTAGGGCTTATAGTAGGGGAAACAGCCAATAAGGAGCTTTTGCACAAAATAACACCTGGACCTCTTTGGTGGGGACGTAACAACTACAAAGAAAGGTAAGAAAGCCTTTTAGTATGGAATTCTCCTTTAAGCTGTGTAGAGGGAGGCCAATAACATCAGTTGATTCTATTTATTTATTTTTTTAATAAATAGCTTGACATGCTATTGCCGGTATCAAGTCGGGCAAAACGGGCTGATACCAGTTTAAAATAAGCTATTGGTGTTGATTATTATGACACTCCATCCATCCATCCATCTTCAACCGCTTATCCGTAGTCGGGTCGCGGGGGCAACAGCTCCACCAGAGAGCTCCAGACTTATCCCTCTCCAGATCCAAGGACACATAATTTCTGTCTTCTTCCCACTCAATTGTCTTTCACCGTGAATATGGATAATATCTATGTAAAGTCAGTCCTTTACATTGACACTGGTCTAATATTGTTCAGAGAAAGTAATGGACCATGGCAATTTAATTTTAGTAATTCTTTAAAACATTTTATGAAAAGAAGAGCCAGAAACAGCCTAGAATAGATGCTATTTTCTCCCTAGTCACTGGGTGACTACTATTTGTGTGATAGATCAAATATTGTGGTGTCACTTAATGTTAATATATAATATTTTGTTATGTCCCTGGCTGTGTGTGCCAATACTCACAACGGTTATCTTTTTTGGTGTTTCAGAGCAAATTGTCTTGCTCAGGGAGTGACACCAAACAGCTACAGTTTAACACTAGAGAAAACCTGCCTGATATCATTGCCACAGCGCCCTCTAGTGTCTATTGTTTATTACGGAGCCCCATTAGTCCTCATTACAGTGAAGACTACTCTTCCTGGCGACCAAAGTGAGCTGCAGGAAGAACATTACCAGCGTATAAGTTCGAACCACAGCCAGACTTGATGTTTTGTTTGATGGAAACAAGGCGGTCTAAAATGTCTTTTGAGTCCTATATCTGCCTTGTGTGCTTTTTAATTGTGTCAACCACGCTATAGATCAACTTATCAGTACTTTATTTTACACCAAGTGCCAACACAAATGAATACATTTTTCATTAAGACTTGCGGAAACCTGTTGTAGATGCATGTTCCATCTTCTATTAGACTTGCATCGTGTTATTGCCTGTGGGCATCTGAACTTTTACTCCTACCCAGTTGTACATGAAAGAAAACATAATAAAAGATTAATGACCAAAGGGGGTACCTCCCCAGAAGTAAAGATTTGAGTTAAAAACGTGCTGTGAAAGAATATAAATAAGATTTGGACACATTTAAAAAATAAAAATAAAGCTATAAGGTGACACAGATGTGTCCTCATCAGGTCTAAATGAGTTAACCGTTAACACCCCCAAGAGTACACAGTTACCCACCCCCCCCCCCCCCCAAAAAAAACAACTAAACAAAAAAAACAACTGCCCAAACCCCCGTCCTATAGGGTCCTTTAGGATCCTTTAGATTTTCCTCTGTCGATCTGAATGAGGATATGACGACTTTATCATTTGAAAAAGTTTGAGGAATGTCCTATAAAGACAGGCTCTTTTTTGTCCCTTTCCCACAGAAGCCCCCGGACTCTGCCTTCAGACTCATGTCTTCAGCCGCCTCCTCCACCTCCACCTCCTCCGGTGGGCCTTCCGTCCCCGCTTGGCTGGAGCCGTTGCTCGAGTCTGCTTGGATCTGCTTGGAGCGGAACGACGGAAGTCACGGAACCTCCAAGGCATGGATTAAAGTTCTGTCCTCACTACAGCATTTCAGTCATTTGGGGGATTCCATAGAGAAGCCCAGTATAGTCACGGCCCTGCAAATATCAGATCTACAAGCTCACAGCATGCCGTGCTGCGAGGTGTTGTGAGCTTGTAGATCTGCTATTTTTCAGTTATTGGTTATTTGAAGATTATTTGAAGTGGTCAAACTATAGCAATAGGATTCATGTTCAGAAGCAACTTCCATGAAACATGAATGGCCTCTAGGACAGTGGTTCCCAACGTGGTGTCCGGGGACCCCCAGGGGTCCTTCAAGGAGTTCCAGGGGGTCCCCAGCTTAATGATAGTTTCTAACCAAATGGACCCTTATGTGTCTAAATCTGAGAGTGTACAGATGGAGCCAAATGGACCCTAATGGGTCATGAAAAAGTTGGGACGCGCACGCTTTTCCGACACACCAAAGGTCCGAAGCGCTTTCTTTCAACTGCTCGGCTGTATGCATTGTATTGTATGTAACAGGATTAGGTTTAGGCTGGAGGAGGGTCTGCTTTGCTTTCACACTGTTTCACTAAATCAGATTATGTGACAAAAGCGGTTTGTTTTGTTGAGTCATTAGGTTTTCTGTTGCTTCTGTTCCATGTGAAGATGCTGTCCTGTCAGCACACCTTCCACCGGCAGTGCCTCCAGGAGATGGAGTTGCTCAGCTCCAGCCTGCCCCGTCTGCCGCACGCCGGTGGAAGGTGTGCATCGTGTTATTGCCTGTGGGCATCTGAACTCTTTTTTATTTTTATTTTTACTCCTACCCAGTTGTTGTACAAAGAAAACATAATAAAAGATTAATGACCAAAGGGGGTACCTCCCCAGAAGTAAAGATTTGAGTTAAAAACCTGCTGTGAAAGAATATAAATAAGATTTTGCAGTTACCCCCCCCCCCAAAAAAAACAAAAAACAAAACAAAAAAAAAATACTGCCCAAACCCCCGTCCTATAGGAACTGTCGATCTGAATGAGGATATGACTACTTTATCATTTGAAAAAGTTTGAGGAATGTCCTATAAAGAGTGACAGCCCATTGATCCAAATTGAATTTCCAATCTGCTTCTGCCTTCTCTTAAAGAACAATGCTAAACTCGCTAACTTTGCAGCTGTAGGGCAAGCTTGAATTATACTCTTTCAGTCTGCAAAGCGTTTGTTTCATAAAAATACACTCAGGTGACTTTGAGCTACTTTCTTTTTGGAAGCACTCATTTTAACGGGTAATGCTGCTGCCTCCTGCATTATGTGAAAATTCACATGGGTGGTAGGCATGGCACATGGCTGTTCAGTGACTTCCAAAAGTACTCGACATTACTTGTAATTTGTATTTTAAATTGCTTTCTAGAAGCGGATGGGTAAAATACATTTTGATATTGCACTTTTAAATATTCTTTAAAGGATCTCTGGTTAAAGACACATATGCCTTAAGACATTATTCTTAACCCTCTATAACGAAAATCTTAAACACCATAAATATTTTATTTCTTTCATAAATAAATCTTTCACTCAATAGGAACTGCTCCTGTTGCAAATTGATTATGTCATGTCCATATGGTCTAGCCCTATGGAATGCATATGCTAATAAAAAACAGCTTAATACTTCCTAAGATTAATATAAGCATCAAAGCAATATTTTAAATACTTTTTATGCATTCCATACATTCCATAGTGCTGGACATCATCAACCTGCGACGGGAACAGTTCCTATGGAGTAAAATAATTGTGAAAGAAATAAAATATTGAATGTGTTTTTTTATTTTTAAATTTTAGTTATAGATGGCAACTATAATGTTTTAAGGAATATTTGTCTTATTAGCCAGAGATCCTTGTTTCTATTACTGTGGGTGATATGGTCAGCTTCTGATTTCTTTCTTTCTAGATGTGGATGGAGATGACCATAGATGCTGCTGTAACGCTGAACCTGAGGATGCCCTGGTCTCCTGTGTCCCCATGTCTGAGTGGCCTCCAGACCGACCACCCCATCTTGGCTGCTAAGATGTCCATGTGGACATTATGAGTGTTTGTATAGAGAGAAGCATGGCTGAAGAGCTTTGCATATCAGTCGTTTCTTGCTGCTGCCAAAGTCAAATTGTGATGTCTGTAGTGTTTAGTACATGGCCGCTTATGAGATGTAGATATAAGTACACCTGACTGGTGGAATAGCCTTGTGATACATACTGGGTGTGCTCTTTGGTTGTTCACAAAAGTAAACAAAATGCCACAAAATCACACAAATCAAGGGATGTCCGACAGTCCGTGTAACCGTGTTGGATATTGTCCAACTCCTAATAGCCGATATCAACAGATAACGATATATATGCAGGCTTTTTCCAGTGGTGGAAACGTAACTCAAACTTTTTACTTCAATAAAAGTAGGCCATACATACTGCAATATAGAAATACTCTGTTACAAATAAATGTACTCGAGTAAAGGTACAAAGGTTTTGGTATGAAAATGTACTTAAAATACCAAAAGTAATTATTAATAATTACTCATTATGTAAAATGTCTCATCTAAAATGATCTAATCTCTCATCTCAAGTTTTAAAATGTATAAAAATCATTTGAAAATGGCAGATCTACAAGCTCACATGTGTCTTATTGTATTGTGAGCTTGTAGATGTTTTTAATGTAAAAAAATAAATAAAATTAAGGGTTAGGGTTATTAATTTCTAATGCCTTTATCGGCCGTTAATATCGGACATCCCTAACAAAAACATATATCAAATGTGTCAATACATTTCAAAGTGCCACTAAAACTTCACCAATAAATAAAAGAACATCCACAAGTTACATAAATTAAATGCCACAAAGGTTTGACTAACATGCCAAAAAAATTAAGAAATTACAAAAGATAAAGTTTCTTCTGCCGTATGTCCATAGAACTTCAGCTCTGTTGCAGCAAGCCAGTACAATGTGTCATTGTCTAGGTCACCTAAGCCACGATCACCATTCGGTGGCCGGTATTTGGGGCAAATGGTCATTACGTGTTCCACAGTCTGTAGTGGATCCTCGCATTCACAGTGGGCACTGTCCGAGATGTCCCACTTCTGCTTTGAAGGTTGTCCACTCCTTGCAGTGGAGGTGCTGGCAAAGAACATATTTGGGGTCCTCAATGTATTCCACTGGTCTCTCTGTCTTGCCTTCACCCAGGATGCCTTGGAGGTGTCAGCTGGTGTTGTGTGGAGCAGTTCCTGGGCCTGTGTGGCAAAGGGGCACAGTGACTTGAGGCACGTGTGCGAGGGTGCTGTGGCAAAGGTCGCCGTGACTTGGTGTGTGTGTTGTGTTGTGGCAAAGGGCACCGTGACTTGAGGCACGTGTGCTGTGGTGTCTCTGACGACCTTGTGGAGGAGATGGCTGGGATTCACTCAGCTGTGCCTTCTCAGTGAGGGCCAGCGTGGCTGCTTCTCGTCTGACCTCTGTTGGAGTGATTCCAGCGAGAACAGGCAGGCAGTTTGTTTGGGGTGGCCCATCCGGTGTTGAGGGCAGCATCCAGCTTCTTGACATGAGAGCTACGGCTCCAGACTGGGACACAGTACTCGGGTCGTCTGCATAGCCATACTTCATTGATGTTGTTGCAGGGAGGTCGTGGATGTAGCTGAACAGCAGTTACTGGTGTGGAACCGAAAAGCTTCACAAACATGCCAAAAAAATCTAGTTTTGAACCTTTTTAATCTAGTTTATTTTCAAATAAATTTGTTTTTACTGTTTTGTGAAGCAACTTTGGGTACCTTAAGTGCTGTATAAATTATATGTATTATAAAAAAACAGACAGACGCAGCAATTGTCGCCACACAGACATCACAAATTCCTATTGGCAGCAGCAACAAGTGAGTGATGTGTAAAGCCATTCATAGACTATAACCATGCACCGTGTGTCTTCCTTCCAGATGCTGCGAGACTCAACCGGAGCCCCTACAGGTGGATATCTGCAGTTCTCGCTGTCCATGGATGAATCTGCATGGGGGGCTCTGAAGGCGGCTCAAAGTAAGAAACCACTTAGACTTTTCTATTACTGCGAGTGGTTCGGCTTCTGTTTTAAATGTTCTCTATACATTTTGTGTATGATGTGAAAGGACACAATGTACATATATCTGGCTCTTGGTCACTTAAAAATTCATCTTTCGTTCTTTCTTAGGGTGGATGGGTCGTGGTAGACGTCGTGGAAGGACAGAGATCCGTTCCAAAGCTTCCCTCCCGGGAGTTTCCTCTGAGGACTTCTGATGAGCTGTGAGTAGGAATATTTCTTGTTGGGATGGATATCTGTTGTACTGTTATGGTACGAAGTATAGCATGGCAGTATGATTCCTCCTAGTGGCACTGGTTGAATGTCTGTCAGCTCTCCAAGCTAATCAAAGTCTTAATGACACCTTTTTTTTAACCACTTCAACCCCAGCATCTCTATTCTGGGGGGAGCGTTCAGCCAAATTAGCAGATCTACAAGCTCACACCGCATTGCAACGTGTTGTGAGCTTGTAGATCTGCTATGTTTGGCAAATCAATTTGTGTAGAGTGAAATCGGAGCATATACCAAATGCTCTCTTTAAAGGTCTGTTTTATCAAATCTATAGAGGGTTTAAGTGGTTCTGAATATGCAGCTCAACAAAAGCTAATTTGGTCCTTATTTCTTTCTTAGGACGGAGATCTGTGTAGATGCCGGAGGACTTCGGACATGGGCCTGCCCGGTGAGGAACCGCACAGTAAGAACCGCTCTAGGCCTTTCACGATTATGAAGTTTCTTTTTACTGGACGATTATTGTCGCTCAAATAAATTGAATTTCAACAATTTAGGCAGTTCTCACATCCAGAGTGACTTACAGTAAGCAACAACACATAGTAATACATCAAATTCATAAACAATTGTCATCAAGAATAAGAAGTATAGACTATCCAGACTATTGGCGGCAACAACAAGGGAGTGATGTGCGAAGCTCTTTTCTATGAAGCCATTCATAGACGATAACGGCCATGTCTTTCTTCCAGATGTACTGCAGGTCTCTCCAGGAATCTGCATTCCTCTGAAGACGACTCAAAGTAAGACCCTGTTAGGCCTGTCAAAAAGAACCCTAACTGAAACGTTTATTACTGTAAGTGATATGTTTAGCTTCTGTTTAAATGTTCTCTATAAATAAAAGTTTTATGTATATATGTTGTGACAGGATAGAATATATATCTGGCTCTTGGTCACTCTAATCAATCTTTCTTTGTTAGGATGAAGATCGCGGTAGACGTCGCTGGAACGCGGCTGCTGGACAGGGAGTGCACACACATACATACACACACACACACACACACACAAAGGCTAATTTGGTGTGTACACATGTTTTTTTTCTTTGTTAGAATGGAGATATCGATAGACGATCTGATGTTCCCTGGACAGAGATCCGTTCCAAAGCTCCCCCCCCCCCCCCCCCCCCCCACGGGGGCTTCCTCAGAGGACTCTGATGAGCTGTGAGTAGAATTAGTTCTTGCTTGTTTCTGAGGATGGATAACTGCTTTTGTACTGTTATGGTACGAAGAATGGCATCATTTACAGCAATTCAAATGTTTTAAATATTTTAGGATAAATCTAAATGACTCTGCACAATAGTTTGAGAGTCAATATCTCATATCATGATCGTGCCTCTTGGTCTTTGTAACAACTTGAATACAAATTACAAAAGATGTTGTGGACTATACATGTGTTGATGCCTCCTAGTGGCACTCTGGTTGAATGTCTGTCAGCTTTCCAAGCTAATCAAAGTCTTTGACACTTTTGTTAACTACTTCAACCCCAGCATCCCTATTCCGTTCAGCAAAAATAGCAGATCTACAAGCTCACACTGCAACGTGTTGTGAGCTTGTAGAGCTAATGGTTTCTTTCTCTCTCAGGATGGAGATCATAGACAGCTGGAGCGGCTGGAGCCTCTAGAGATGGAGATCTGCAGGTCTGTCCATGGATGGGAGGACGGAGGACGGAGATCTGGGTAGACGCTGGAGGACTTCGGACCTGGGCCTTCTCAGTGAGGAACTCAACGGTACGAACCGCTTTAGGGTTAGGTCTTTTTTAGGCTTCGTAAAAAGCCAATAATCGTCCGTTGCCGATAATTGGTCGATCCCTATTCTTAAACGTCCCTATTCATAAACTGTAAGTGCATGTGTATGTTGTGACAGGACACGCACACACAGCAAAGCTAATATGGGGTGTGTGTCTTTCGTTTGTTAGACTGGAGATCTCAGCCGAGATCCGAAGCTTTCCCCGGGTGTTTCCACTGAGGACTTCTGGGTCGCTGGGAGGCTCGGACGGAGCTAGAAGGTTCGGTAGACGCCAGTGGAACCTGTTTAGGCCTGTCAGAATTTAAGGTTTTATAATGGCCGATTTAATTGTCGCTCAAATAAATTATAAGTAACAATTTAATTGCGTCATACTAACATTCTAAATAAAACTTTGGCTTTTGTAGGCTTTGTAAACAAAAAGCTGCACATGGCATAATTCAATAAATTTATACACTCAAAAAAGAAGTAAATTACAAAGTGACACATTTAGAGCTTGTATTATGCTTGCATTATTTCTTTAACATGTTTGACAATATATGAACATTTTCAACATGGAGACGATTATGACTAATCTCTAAAAAAGTATCTCAAATACTTGGCGATTAGGTAATTGTGACAGGCCTAAATCCTTCTAGTTGTGTTTTTTTATATCATGTTCTGTAATCAGTTAGGGTTGACTATAGACTTTTTTTTAGGAACAAGATCATCATGCCGGTGAAGAGCACGTTTCTAGCCGATGGAGCAACTATTTCTGATCACCTTTGGAGTTACATCACAGCAAGGTAACTATACAACACACGCACACACACTATGATCATGACATCAGCTTGTTCCTGTTCGCAGATGACTCTGCACTGCTAGTCTCGGACAGGAACAAACTGCAGGTTGAAAAGGCCCTCAGCTCTGAACTCGGTAGAATCTGCACCTGGCTCGCTGATAACAAACTATCTTTACACCTGGGAAAAACTGAATCCATTCTCTTTGGATCTAATAGTAATCTCAGCAAGGCAAATGGCTTCTTGGTTAGAGTTGGTGACAATGTTATCACACGTAAAGATGAAATTACCTACCTAGGTTCCATCCTGGAGGCTAATCTTTCCGGTGATAAAATGGCCACCAACGTAATCAAAAAAGTCAACCAAAGAACAAGTTTCCTTTACAGGATCTCCTCACTGGTCAACAAAAACACCTTGAAGACCTTAACAGGAGCCCTCGTACAAGGTTTCTTTGACTATGCATGCACCTCCTGGTACCACAGCACCTCAAAGGCCCTTAAAACTAGGCTCCAGACCTCCCAAAACAAACTGGTCAGGCTCCTACTTGGCCTCACTCCCTGAACCTACCTCACTCCTGCCCACTTTGACAGGCTGGGATGGCTTAGGGTCGACGACAGAGTACAGCATCTTGCAATGGGTCTGGTCCACAAGATTCGATACACCACCAAGATACCCATGTACCTGTCTAGATACTTCCTTTATGTTAACGAAGTCCACACCCACAACACCAGAGGGTGTGCAACGAACCATGTACAACCCAGATTCGGCACAAACAAGGGACTAAATTATTTTCACTCCTATGCCACCAAAATGTGGAACGCCCTACCAACAGTCATTAAGACATGTGAATCCCTTGACTCCATTTTTCCCCTCACTGTATAAGTTTATTTTCCCTTTTTACCTCCTTTATGATGAATTCCTGTTATGTTCTTTGACTATATAGAAGTGTCTTATTTGTACGTCTCTAAATGTTTTGATGAATTGAACATGGTGGACCCTCTTGTAAACAAGTGTAATGCTTAATTGGGTCGTCCACTTACAGTTAACAGTCTTTGTATTGAGTTTGTGCTTGACATGTACTGTAATTCTGCAAACTGTTAATAAATATTTCAATCAATATTGTTTTATGAACAAAGTAGTAATGAGCATTTCTTTCTTTTCTTTAGCACGTTGCTGGTCTCCTGTGTGGCTCCATCTGGAGGTCACCAGGGTTCTGAGTCACTCAGATCCTGACTGGTAGTGGTGATATGTAGATGTGATCAATCAGGGCTCTTTGAAAATAATAAACAATAAAATAATAAACCAATATAAATAACTAGATAATAATATAAATAAATGGATAAAACGAACGATAAAAAAATAGATTATAGTAAAATAAAAGTAAATTAAAATAGTAAATAAAATTAGTAATAGCATAGTAATGGATAAAATATAAATAAATAATAATAATAATAATAATAATAATAAATACAATTAGTAATATAGACAATAATTCATAAAATAAATTAAAATATCAATATAGTAATGCATAAAATTAGTAATAACAGTAATACATAAAATAAATAAATGCATAAAAAATAAAATTAGTAATAACAGTAATACATAAAACAAATACAATTTGTAATGCATGAAGTAAAATTAGTAATAACATAGTAATACATCAAATAAATACAATTAGTAATAACATAGTAATATATAAAATACAATTAATACAATAGTAATACATAAAATAAATACAATTACTTTGTATTGTAATTATAGAATGACTTATAAAAACAAACAAAAAATATAAATCACATCTACATATCACAACCAGGCTATATTGCCAGCAGGCAGGTGGACTGTAGACTCACTACAGCTGTCACAATGTGGTGTACTGTATTCTGACCCAACTGGCCTCCAAGGAGAGGCGAGCATGGAGCCGGACATCTGATGATACACGAGAGAAGACGCCATAGTCAAAAATAAAATTGTAATAAAAGTAATGTTTCATGTTGATTGTAATTTATTCATGATGCCATATATCTGTAAATATTCATTATTTTCTTGTTAATAAAATATTGCATTTATACCCGGGTGTCCGTTATGGGTCCATTGACAATCTCCCAGAACAGAGCCAAACATGAATGTTGAATATTATTGTAATTAAATTACTGTATGCAATTTTAAATTGTATTACATTTCTTACCACGAAGACCAGACTGAATTTTAAGTAATAAGACTGTTTTTAAATTGGCTTGTTCTTGTAGTGTGGTACTTGACTCTGTACTCCTTTGAAAACTTTAGAAATTAGAATAACTTTTAGTTAGTTTAGGCAGAACAAATAATGCAAAAAATATAACTTAACAATCTAATGAATAGATCTAGTTTATTAATAGAAAAGCTAGTTATTAACTAGTTTGAACTTAGAACAACTAGTTATTAGTTAATAATACAATAAAGAATACTAGACAATTATGTTTATTTAAACCAGGCAGAACAAATAATGTAACCCTGAAACACAGCAGGTAAGATGAACTGATTCACCTTGTAATATAAACAAAGAATTTAGCTTACTTTGCTTTGGCAGCAGAACGTTAATTGCTTTACAGAAAACGAGTGCTTCCAAATGGTCTATGAACTGTTCCATAGCTGCTCCCCACTGTGTTACACTGTACTATGCCTCCCCCTAGTGACCGTTCATGGTACGTGCACCGTGCACGCTCCAGGCTCCAGCAGGGCAGACCACAGAGAGAGTTACGACATTGAGGGGGCAGAAAACAGCCTGGTCACGTGGTTCATGTTCTCTCGACTCCAATGCATTCCGTAAACTACCGGATGTCCCTTTTCAATAGAAGCCTATGTAGAAGAGCCGCCATTGTGACGTGAACAGAGTTGTCGTAACTCTGTCTTAAAGAGCTAGTGCTCATGCGCACAGCCCTTGCACAGTAGTAGGCCTATGTGCGTCGAACTGCGTTCACACACAGCTAGCTTTTAGCCTGTTAGCAGCGTTGTTTGAAAACACAATAATAATAAATAATGGTAAAGGTTTGAAACGGTTTGAAAACAGTGTGTTCGTTAAGCAGCTCAACGCTGAAACACAGCAGGTAAGATCAACTGATTCACCTTGTTTTTACTACATTTATCTTTTATATTATTTAATCATTTTTAACATGGAACAACACGAGTATTTCTCTCATATCTGCTTGTTAGTTATAAATTATTCTAAACAAGCAGTAGTTAATACTAGCAGCAGTAATAATATTGTAAGTCGCTTCTCCAAAGGGAGAAAGCTCTCTTCTCTTCCCGAGAGAGAGGTGCGGGGCAGAGCCATGTTGGGCCCTTTCTGAAACCAGTCCATTGACTTGAAGTGCTCTCGGGAGGTTCCCTCGTCTGGAAGTGCCCCTCCAGCTGAATCAAGTTCCCTTGATTAGGGTGCTGGGTATAAAAAAAACTGTTTGGAAATACACTCGCCCTCCTTGTGCAGAAACGGGAAACAGACACCATTCATTGCGCCATGGTTACCATTGATTGATTGTTTGAAATATGTATTAACAGTTTGTAGAATCACAGTACATTTTAAGCACAAACTCAATACAGAAACTGTCAACTGTGAGTGGACGACCCAATCAAGCATTACACTTGTTTACAACAGGGTCCACATTGTTCAATTCATCAAAACATTTAGAGACATACAAATAGACACTTCTATGTAGTCAAAGAACAGAACAGGAATTCATCATATATTAGCAAAAAGGGAAAAGATACATATACAGTGAGGGGAAAAGGGGGGGGCGGTGGGGGGGATTCAGATTTTACAGAGGCCAGTTTCGAATTGCAGCCATCCGTAGGTGCCCTTTGAGAGCGGTTTTGACGGAGTCAAGGGATTCACATGTCTTAATGACTGTTGGTAGGGCGATCATGCATTTTGCACAGTTATATTGCATTGCATCGTGTATGTTTGTGTGACATGTGGATTTCATTATTATTATGGGAAAAGGACATACAGCGTGACTGTCAAAAATGTCATATACATCATTGTGTTAAAAGTTGTTTTGTTTGTGTGGTTTCATTTATAGTTTTGGTGAAAAGCCCTTGTGAACATCAGTTGGAGCGTTGTCTATTCTGCATCAGATGAAGATTGTTTAGGAGGAGTTTATTTATCATTTGTTTGTGGTGTTACTTACTTACATTGTAGGTCTTGGTTTCCATGCGGACAGAGAGCAGGGCTGCACAAGGCAATCGAGTCTAGATCGGCACAGACTCTCTCTTCCAGTCATATAAACTATACATCTATACTAATATGTATAGCATAGTAGTATAGATGTATAGTTTATATACTACGCATGTTTCTTGATAAATGTTTTTATGTGATGTATTCCCATGCTTTTTTGTTCTTGCTTAATGTAAGTCGCTCTACATTAAAAACGCATTGGTTACTTTCACCTTATTCACTTTACACCATTGTTCCTTGTGTGTTGTTGTATTGTCAATTGTTGTTTATGGGGGATACTGTACAGTATATGTGGTTAATGATTAACCACCTATTTAAGGCAATTCTGAATCCATTCCATCCACAATAAACACTCCTTTGGGCTAAAAACGGCAATAGCCACTTGCCCAATGTGCTGACCTCATCACATTTGTCTGGCTGTTTTTAGCCCAAGGAATCTAAACCCCAAATCTAATGCTTGGAATTGATTCAGAATCATGAAAACCCCCTTTGAACACATGGCACATCATGCAACATCTTGCCGTATATAGGTAGGTAATGTATATGTTCACATATAAACCCCTATCTAAATACAATTCTCAATACCGACAGCCGGTCAGCAAGTGGACTCATTAATTATAGGCAATATTTTAGAACGATTTAACACATTTCCCACTCCACACCCCCGGCTGCCCGGACTATAGGTCTCCGGTTATTAAAGTCCTTCCTTATTCACTTGATTTCAGACCGGAGTCCAGCCTGCAGGTGAAGATGAACTCTCCAGACTCAGCCAGGGACGTTTATATTCAGGTGAGACACTATACAGGTGAATAAGGAAAACAAGTTAACTTAATTTTCAGTAGCACCGAAGAGACGACTTTAGGACGGTACCCCCCGAACCTCAAATGACGTCAAATTGTAGGCTCTACAGAGCCGAACCGACTTTTATTCGGCTCTAAAATAGGAGTATGAATCGGCCCTAATAGTGATAATTAATAAAGGAGCACCGAGTCTGACGTCAATATTGGTAGAGGGCGCTATAGGTCTGCGGGTTCATGTACTTTTTATCTGCATTGTAATTCCCATAGGGGTTTTTTATTTTTTCAGATCGCCTCATATAAGAACTGTTTAAAAATAAACAAATCATCCCGGCCATTTCACTCATTTGGATATGAAGAATCGACTGACTACAAGAAACCAGTCAAAACTATAGGAACAGACTGTATCAAATAAGTGACTGCAGGCTGTCGTAAAGACAAGGACAGTTTGTTAAATTATTTTTAAATTCATGGATTAATAAAGAAAGTGATGAATGAAAAAAATAATAACATAGGCCTATGATTATTATCAATAGATATATATATATATATCCATTATCCAGCAATATGTGCACCACCTTGAAATAGCCGATCTATAAGCGACGTCCGTGTTGTGAGATTGTAGATCGGGTACTTATTACCAAAAGTAGCCGGTCTACAAGCTCTGCTCACAATAGGCTACGTTTGGTGTGAAACAGCAGTCCAATTCCAATAAATTACTATCTAGGCCTACATAATTAAGTTTTATTATGTATCGCAATTCAATTAAATAATGTTAGATAACATATATTTTTTTATGGCAGGAAATAATGAATATTAATACAACATATGTCCGTGACACCATTAACCCATTTTGGTGTTGGCATCATGTCGTGCTTTAGCTATTGAAAAATAGCAGATCTACAAGCTCCCACCGAGTGGCGCGCTACGAGCTTGTAGGTCTGCTATTTTTTTGAAAAATCAAAGAGCGACTGACATAGAAGACATTTTTTTAATCTGATCTCAGGTCAGAATGAAAACTGTCAGGATGTAGAAGACATTTTTAGAATCTGATCTCAGGTCAGAATGGGTAAATGTGTCTCACATGCATGTATGTAGCCTACGTTTGTGATAATCTCGCAAATATATTCTACAGCAAGCAACTGATTCCTCTCCTAACGTTATGCGCTGGGGCCGGTGATGCAATGAACCGGATTAGTAATACTATTGCAAATGAATCGTTTTATTATAAATGAAATGAAACAATTGCAAATAAATGCACGGATGTTTTGTCGGTTCGATATCCGCCAGGGAAGAAAAGACCACCGCTCAACGTTATTTCAGCTCCGGTGGGTGGTCACACCGCTCAACGTTATTTCAGCTCCGGTGGGTGGTCACACCGCTCAACGTTATTTCAGCTCCGGTGGGTGGTCACCTCGGTGGGTGGTCACCTCGCCACCGAAAAGACTATGAATGAGCCTTAATAGAGTGTCGCGGTCCCGCCCCCTCGAGAGACCCGGAAAATAATTCGCCGTTCATTTTCCCTCATAGGCATTTCGTAAAGTATTTATTTAAAGACGGTTACGCCGCGGACAAAGCCAACTCGGATCGTGACAACTGACAAACCATGACAATGAACACAATGTCTCGGGCCGATCAAATCGTTAGAAAGAAGAAAATAAAGGCAGGAGACACCACTATTTGTTTTGTTTTTCTTCTTATAAATTATTTGATCGACCCCAAAACATTGTGTTCATTGTCATGATTTGTCACGATCCGAGTTGGCTTTGTCCGCGGCGTAACCGTCTTTAAATAAATACTTTAAGAAATGCCTATGGGGAAAAATGCATTGGGTTTAATTTCCTGGGCCACTCGTTGTTCTGAAAGGGGGAGGGACTGCGACGCTCTATAGCTATCACAATGAAACTTCTCCAGTTGATTACTTATATTAAGACTAAGATTAATTTACGTTTTCTGAAATTATATGTTTAAATATGCAAATTAGGCATTATATGCACTCATTTAAAGGTATTGTAGACAAGTTTCCAGTGTTTGTACACAGAATTGATCGAGTGTTTCCAAACAAATTAAAATCTAGCTCCACCCCCCTCCCCCCGTCATTCTATTGGCTGAGCCAGGTCACTTCGGGCTATGGGGTTGTTGTTGCTGCTGGGAGGGACGCTATGGATATTGCGCTCGTATGGCTAAATATGACATTAAAAAAATATGAATTTCTATCGATATCATAGTTACAACAATGACATTGAGTTGACATGTTTTTTTAAGGGTAACTGTAGCGTAATCACAATATCACAAGACTGACACGACGAGTCCCGCAAATGAGGAAGTAGGAAGTAGTGGAGCAGACTCACTGGCTCTCAATTCAATTATCTTTCATTTGTAATCGTGCATATAAAACATATTGCCCCTCAAATGCCCCAGCCACTACAGCATCGTTCATGTGAACTACTTTGTCCACGGTTATTCATTGCAATGAAGAAAAATCCCTATGATCAGCGACGGCTTGTCACCGTTGGCGAGCACGGGTTGAATGCAAGCTTCAAGCCGGCCGGACCACCCAACCATGCGCTATACATAGCGATTCTCATAATTTCAACAGGCTTACATATTACATCATAAACATACTATTTCACATGAACAATGGTGAAACTAAGATATGGGGATAATATTATACTTGCAATGAAATCGCATTGCGTTTTCATTATAATACTGCTGGGTCGAACACACAGTCACACCCTCGCGCTGTGATTGGCTAAGACTCCGCGTCACCCCCCACACAGACCCTCCTCCCAACACACTTTATTCCGTCCCGCGACATAAACAACAGTGGATATAAACAGATACAAACACATAGAGGGAGACAAAGGGAGAGTGTATGTCTACAGGGCAGCAGCTCAGCATCAAAATATAGGGGAAGATAGAGGGAATAAGGCCACAAATATAGATAGATAAATATTTTGATTTTTGGCTGAAAACCTGCCTATATCACCTTTAATAAAATGTGATGTAAATCAGGATATGAATGATATATCAACAAACCATTCTGTAAACCTCTGCAGAATATAATTATGAATAAGACTGGAAAGTTTGGTGTATGTGAGTGCAACTGATGTGGAGACTTTTTTGTCCCAGGTATGAGGAAAACTCATTTTGAGAAAAAGGCCTTTAAAGATTTGTATTGTAAAATTCCAAAACGTTATATTTGAAGCCACTATTTTGAGACAAAATATCTCATCCAAACCTTGGCAACAACATATAATGCCATATATCATTGGAAAGGTCTGGACCTCTTTGTACCAACAACCAATCATGAAAATAGAGGGTGGTTTTTCACCCAGCAAAACGAGCTGTCATTGGCTAAAATAAACATCTAAATCTGTATTTTTGGATGTTTATTTTGCTTTCGTTTGAAAGAAAACATGTTTAGGAAGCAAAATAGCACAACATCTCAAAATTGCAAAATCATGATTTCACCTGCCATGTCTCGCCTTAAACAGGAAGCTGAAGACGTTTGTATTAAACAGGAAGCTGAAGAAGTTTCTATTGAACAGGAAGCTGAAGACGATTCTATTGAACAGGAAGCTGAAGACGTTTCTATTGAACAGGAAGCTGAAGACGTTTCTATTAAACAGGAAGCTGAAGACCAGCCACACCTCAGTAAGTTTCATGTTCTCTTCCTTTCTTTAAAGGAGTAGTGAAACGGAAATGGCATTTTATTTTTAAGTTTCAGCTTGTCTATGCTGGAAACGCTGGCTCTGAAGTTAATGAACCAATCAGAGCATTGCATCCCTCCAGGCTATGGGTCCTAATACGTCTGTCTCTACTGTGACGCTCTATCTTTTACATAGAGAAAAAAGATGGAGTGCCACGATTTTCTTCCACCTTCCAAAACATGATCATCAGGTATTATTACAATATAAGGAGGGAGAACGTTTTCCAAAAAGTGTTGGTGAACCTGAACTGAAGCCGCACCCACAGCTGTAGTTGTAGGGGGAGGGGCTGATAGTGTGATGTCACTATATTACTGTTTATTTCATTGGCCCGTTTGACTGTCAAGGGTTCAGCCTCCAGGAAGGAACCCTAAATACAAATGGCGCAAAGCGTGCATGCTGTGCGGCCCCGCCCCCACACAATGATTATACAGCTGTGGCCCCCTAGTGGCCTAATCTAGTTGAATAGAGCGTCGCAGTCCCTCCCCCTTTCAGAACAACGAACGGCCCAGGAAATGAAAACGCAATGCATTTCCCCATAGGCAGTTCTTATTTAATTTATTTAAAGACCTTTTAAGCGTCGTACGAAGCCAACTCTTGTCGTGACAAATCAGGACAACACACAGAATTTTTCGGGCCAAACAAAGAATTAGAAAGTAGACAAAAACACTTCTTTTGTTGTTTTTCTTCATTGTAATTATTTGTTTGGTCCAAAATATTGGCTCGGCTCTCGGTTCGGCTCTCGGGTATTCGGTTCCGGATGGACCCGTGCTGCCCTCTACTACCCGGACACAAAACTGCACATTGCTTTTTTTGTATTTTGCAAAAATAAATTCAGAACAGTAATAAGCTGTAGTTGGTAACTGTTTAGTCAATCTTATCTTGGTAGGTAATGGCTCATTTAGTACATGGAACATGGACGAAGAATGGTTTTACATTTTAGGAATCCAGTGTTGACCATAATGTTATGTTTCTGCTCCTAGACATCCTGCACATGTCTTCCCACTGCTCTGAGGTTGAAGTTCAACTTGAATCTGACACTGAAGTCACTGAAGACAGTGATGATTGGGAGGAGACCAGTGAAGACGATGATGACGAACGGCGTGACAAGAGTTTCATTGACTCAGGTTCCCTGAAGAAGCACCAGCGTGTCCACACTGGAGAAAAACCTTTCCAATGTAAACATTGCGACAAGAGTTTCAAATATTCTAGTGCCCTGAAGTCACACCTTCGTGTCCACACTGGAGAAAAACCTTTCCAATGTAAACATTGTGACAAGAGTTTCAGTGTGTCAGGTGCTCTGAATATCCACCATCGTGTCCACACTGGAGAAAAACCTTTCCAATGTAAACATTGTGACAAGAGTTTCAAATGCTTAAGTGAACTGAACAGCCACCTCCGTGTCCACACTGGAGAAAAACCTTTCCAATGTGAGTTCTGTGGCAAGAGTTTCAATCAGACATGTCATCTGAAGTCACACCTTCGTGTCCACACTGGAGAAAAACCTTTCCAATGTAAACATTGTGACAAGAGTTTCAAATGCTTAAGTGAACTGAACAGCCACCTCCGTGTCCACACTGGAGAAAAACCTTTCCAATGTGAGTTCTGTGGCAAGAGTTTCAATCAGACATGTCATCTGAAGTCACACCTTCGTGTCCACACTGGAGAAAAACCTTTCCAATGTAAACTTTGTGACAAGAGTTTCAAAGATTCAAGTTATCTGAAGTCACACCTTCGTGTCCACACTGTAGAAAAACCTTTCCAATGTGAATTCTGTGGCAAGAGTTTCAGTGTATCTATTCTCCTGAAGCAACACCTTCGTGTCCACACTGGAGAATTCCAATGTGAATTATGTAACAACAGTTTCAGAAATTCATTTGAACTGAAGAAGCACCAGCGTATCCATACTGGAGAAAAACCTTTCCAATGTAAACATTGCGACAAGAGTTTCAGGGTCTCATCTGGCCTGAAGGTTCACCTCCGTTTCCATACTGGAGAAAAACCTTTCCAATGTAAACATTGCGACAAGAGTTTCAGGCACTCATCTCACCTGAAGGATCACCTCCGTGTCCACACTGGAGAAAAACCTTTCCAATGTAAACATTGTGACAAGAGTTTTACTAGATTATCTTCCCTGAAAACACACCTTCGTGTCCACACTGGAGAAAAACCTTTCCAATGTAAACATTGTGACAAGAGTTTCACTGTGTCAGGTGCTCTGAATATCCACCATCGTGTCCACCACACTGGAGAAAAACCTTTCCAATGTAAACATTGTGACAAGAGTTTCAGTGTGTCACGTGCTCTGAATATCCACCATCGTGTCCACCACACTGGAGAAAAACCTTTTCAATGTAAACATTGTGACAAGAGTTTCAGTCAGTCAGGTAACCTAAAGACACACCTTCGTGTCCATACTGGAGAAAAAACTTTCCAATGTAAACATTGTGACAAGAGTTTCAGTCGTTCAGATTACATGAACAGACACCAGTATGTCCACACTGGAGAAAAACCTTTCCAATGTAAAACTTGTGACAAGAGTTTTACCTCATCATCTCAGCTGAAAATACACCTTCGTATCCACACTGGAGAAAAACCTTTCCAATGTAAAACTTGTGACAAGAGTTTTACCACATCATCTCAGCTGAAAATACACCTTCGTATCCACAGTGGAGAAAAACCTTTCCAATGTAAACATTGTGACAAGAGTTTCAAGATCTTAGGTAATCTGAATACACACATTCGTGTTCACACTGAAGAAAAACCTTTCCAATGTAAACATTGTGACAAGAGTTTCAGTCAGTCAAGTAACCTAAAGACACACCTTCGTGTCCATACTGGAGAAAGACCTTTCCAATGTAAACATTGTGACAAGAGTTTCATTCATTCAATTCACCTGAAGGAACACCAGCATGTCCACACTGGAGAAAAACCTTTCCAATGTAAACATTGTGACAAGAGTTTCAGACAGTCAAGTAACCTAAAGACACACCAGCATGTCCACACTGGACAATAAAAAATATGTCTACTCTAAACAGTGAGACCTAAGTTTAAATAACTCGGTCACTTGCTAAAACAAAAAAGTTCCTGTCTGTCTTGGATTATGGAGACATAATCTATAGACATGCAGCAGCATCCACTCTTAAATCCCTAGAGACTCTGTTTATCACTCATCAATTAGGTTTATTACGGGTGATAGCTATGGTACTCACCAATGTATCTTATATAACAAGGTTAGATGGTCCTCCCTGACAGAGAGAGGGAAACTGCATTGGCACCTGTTCTTGTATAAAGCCATGCTTGGAAAGTGTCCTAAATCCATCTCTTCTTTTCTGAAGTACACCCGCACCCGGTCAAGTAGTTTCCCCAAATTCAAGGTACCAAAAGTTAGCTCTGAACGTGTGATTTTTGTTCTCCTGCTATTAGGAATTGATTACATAGGGCCTGAATGGAATTGTTTCGCAAGGACTTTCTTTTTGTGTTCTCCCTTTTGGAATCAGTATTTGACTGAACTGTTTTTCATGTCTAATAAACTATTCAATAGAGGCCTCCATTCTCCTGATCTTTAGTTTTTCTCCTCACGTTAAACCCTTAAAGGACAACTTTGGTTGTTTTTCAACCAAGGTTCATGTTTTAGGTTATTAGAGAAAGTTTTTGCTGCTTTCTTTCATTTTAACACAGGGGGCGGGGACATTCGAACAAGTTGGTAAATGTAATTGTTTTACCAAATTGTACAGCAATTTCTTAATTATTGTTTTCTATAGTCCTACTAGACCCCAGGAAATTACATCTGGCCACAAAAGATCACGGGATCTATTGAATGTGAAGATGAAGGTGACAAACTGACATTTTGGAAAAAAGTTAATTTTATTCCAAATACTTCACAGATTCACAGTTATTGAAATGTTAGCCCATGTTTTCAAATATCGGCTAATACCAATATTGCATTTTGAGGTCAACATCAGCCCATACATAAAATACTTTGGAGGTTTTGAAAATTCATTGTTAACAATGTGTGTGAAAAATGTATTGAATTTTTATTTTATTCTTATTTTTCTATTCTAAACCAATAGTTTCGATTGTATTCAAATGTCCTTTTATTGTGAATGCATCACCCTTTACAGTGCTCTTAACCCATTTAGACCCCCATCTGAAAATATGTTGTTCCAGGGACCCCCCAGGAGCAACGATTAGAGTTAAAAAGGTTTCACGCTGTGAAAGAATATATATTCAAAGATTTGCACCACAAAGTAAGTCTATGCCATAGACTCGATGGTACATGATGTGTATTGAAATCAGACACCTTGACGTCTCTCCATGTTGCAGTTGGCATACAGTCTGAGTCAGGATACACAAAGCAGCAGCAGATACAGTTAATTAAACACAGTCTGAGTCAGCATACACAAAGCAGCAGCAGATACAGTTAATTAAACACAGTCTGAGTCAGGATACACAAAGCAGCAGTAAGTACAGTCAAATAAACATCTACTGATTCATGAACTTGGACACATCATCAGTGTTGTAAACCTGGGATCGTTGGGTGTTTCTGCGTCTTACAACAGACACCCTCCTCCATGAGACCCGACCATGGCTGATCAGACCCCGGCCTGTGTCCTAGTGGCATGCTACACTACAGCCCCCCCACTGTCTGTCCTGTGTCCTAGTGGCATGCTATACTACAGCCCCCACTGTCTGTCCTGTGTCCTAGTGGCATGCTACACTACAGCCCCCACTGTCTGTCCTGTGTCCTAGTGGCATGCTACACTACAGCCCCCCCACTGTCTCTGTCCTGTGTCCTAGTGGCATGCTACACTACAGCCCCCACTGTCTCTGTCCTGTGTCCTAGTGGCATGCTACACTACAGCCCCCACTGTCTCTGTCCTGTGTCCTAGTGGCATGCTACACTACAGCCCCCACTGTCTCTGTCCTGTGTCCTAGTGGCATGCTACACTACAGCCCCCACTGTCTCTGTCCTGTGTCCTAGTGGCATGGTACACTACAGCCCCCACTGTCTCTGTCCTGTGTCCTAGTGGCATGCTACATGTCCCCACTGTCTCTGTCCTGTGTCCTAGTGGCATGCTACAGCCCCCACTGTCTCTGACCTGTGTCCTAGTGGCATGCTACAGCCCCCACTGTCTCTGTCCTGTGTCCTAGTGGCATGCTACACTACAGCCCCCCCACTGTCTCTGTCCTGTGTCCTAGTGGCATCAGCATGAATTTGGACACATCATCAAGACTTGTTTACATCAGGGTCCTCCATTTTCAATTCATCAATAAATCTGTATATTTCTGTACTGCAGGAAGTATACAGAAGAAAGGAGGGAATGGAAAGAGCTGGATTAGCTGGAGTTAGAATAAAGGGAATATTGGTGTAATTTATTTGCTATAATACAATTCATATGATGCATAGGATTTATTATTTTTTTGCACATTTTAAAACAACACATTTGGAACACATTAAGCCTAGAATCAAGCCTTCCAGGATCCTGGTGAATCATGACCATAAAACCTCTGATTCTGTCAATAAATGAAAAACGCTAAACAAAGAGCATTTATTAAATGTAGTAAATCATATAATTAAATATGCAATCTTGTTGTTTGTTTGCATGTTTTCTCAGAATCAGAGGTGTTATGGTCATGACTCACCAGGATCCTGATGGATTGATTCTATAGGCTCAGAATAATTGATATAAATAATATTTAGCTCCCATAGAGATCTATTCAAATATTATTTGAATAGATCTCTATGGGAGAGTAATCAGCTCTATAGCTGTTCCATAGCTGCTCCCCACTGTGTTACACTGTACTATGCGTCCACCTAGTGACCGTTCATGGTACATGCACCGTGCACGCTCCTAGGCTCCAGCAGGGCAGAGCCACAGAGAGAGTTACGACATTGAGGGGGCAGAAAACAGCCTGGTCACGTGGTTCATGTTCTCGCGCGAGCCCATAGACTCCAATGCATTCCGTAAACTACCGGATGTCCCTTTTCAATAGAAGCCTATGTAGAAGAGCTGCCATTGGACTGAAGCCCCGTGACGTGAACAGAGTTGTCGTAACTCTGTCTTAAAGAGCTAGTGCTCGTGCGCACAGCCCTTGCACAGTAGTAGGCCTATGTGCGCTGAACTGCGTTCACACACAGCTAGCTTTTAGCCTGTTAGCAGCGTTGTTTGAAAACACAATAATAATAATAGTAAAAGGTTTGAAACGGTTTGAAAACAGTGTGTGTTCGTTAAGCAGCTCAACGCTGAAACACAGCAGGTAAGATGAACTGATTCACTTTATTTTATATTATTGACTCATTTTTAACATGGAACAACACGACGAGTATTTCTCTCATATCTGCTTGTTGGTTATAAATGACCCTAAACAAGCAGTAGTTAATACTAGCAGCAGCAATAATATTGTAACTTGTTATAAACAAACAGTAGTTAATACTAGCAGCAGTAATAATATTGTAAGTCGCTTCTCCAAAGGGAGATAGCTCTCTTCTCTTCCCGAGAGAGAGGTGCGGGGCAGAGCCATGTTGGGCCCTTTCTGAAACCAGTCCATTGACTTGAAGTGCTCTCGGGAGGTTCCCTCGTCTGGAAGTGCCCCTCCAGCTGAATCAAGTTCCCTTGATTAGGGTGCTGGGTATAAAAAAAACTGTTTGGAAATACACTCGCCCTCCTTGTGCAGAAACGGGAAACAGACACCATTCGTTGCCAAACTTGCCATGGTTACCATTGATTGAAATATTTATTAACAGTTTGTAGAATTACAGTACATTTTAAGCACAAACTCAATACAGAAACTGTCAACTGTGAGTGGACGACCCAATCAAGCATTACACTTGTTTACAACAGGGTCCACATTGTTCAATTCATCAAAACATTTAGAGACATACAAATAGACACTTCTATGTAGTCAAAGAACAGAACAGGAATTCATCATATATAAGCAAAAAGGGAAAAGATACATACAGTGAGGGGAAAAGGGGGGGCGGTGGGGGGGATTCAGATTTTACAGAGGCCAGTTTCGAATTGCAGCCGTCTGTAGGTGCCCTTTGAGAGCGGTTTTGAAGGAGTCAAGGGATTCACATGTCTTAATGACTGTTGGTAGGGCGATCATGCATTTTGCACAGTTATATTGCATTGCATCGTGTATGTTTGTGTGACATGTGGATTTCATTATTATTATGGGAAAAGGACATACAGCGTGACTCAAAAATGTCATATACATCATTGTGTTAAAAGTTGTTTTGTTTGTGTGGTTTCATTTATAGTTTTGGTGAAAAGCCTTTGTGAACATCAGTTGGAGCGTTGTCTATTCTGCATCAGATGAAGATTGTTTAGGAGGAGTTTATTTATCATTTATTTGTGGTGTTACTTACTTACATTGTAGGTTTGGTTTCCATTGCTGACAGAGAGCAGGGCTGCACAAGGCAATCGAGTCTAGATCGGCACAGACTCTCTAGAGGGCTTTATAAGCCAATTCCACTCATATAAACTATACATCTATACTAATATGTATAGTATAGATGTATAGTTTATATGTATAGCTTCATTATATAGATATTCCACTGTTACTTTCTTAGCTTACGCATGTTTCTTGATAAATGTTTTATGTGATGTATTCCCATGCTTTTTTGTTCTTGCTTAATGTAAGTCGCTCTACATTAAAAACGCATTGGTTACTTTCACCTTATTCACTTTACACCATTGTTCCTTGTGTATTGTTGTATTGTCAATTGTTGTTTATGGGGGATACTGTACAGTAAATGTGGTTAATGATTAACCACCTATTTAAGGCAATTCTGAATCCATTCCATCCACAATAAACACTCCTTTGGGCTAAAAACGGCAATAGCCACTTGCCCAATGTGCTGACCTCATCACATTTGTCTGGCTGTTTTTAGCCCAAGGAATCTAAACCCCAAATCTAATGCTTGGAATTGATTCAGAATCATGAAAACCCCCTTTGAACACATGGCACATCATGCAACATCTTGCCGTATATAGGTAATGTATATGTTCACATATAAACCCCTATCTAAATACAATTCTCAATACCGACAGCAGGTCAGCAAGTGGACTCATTAATTATAGGCAATATTTTAGAACGATTTAACACATTTCCCACTCCCCACCCCTGGCTGCCCGGACTATAGGTCTCCGGTTATTAAAGTCCTTCCTTATTCACTTGATTTCAGACCGGAGTCCAGACTGCAGGTGAAGATGAACTCTCCAGACTCAGCCAGGGACGTTTATATTCAGGTGAGACACTATACAGGTGAATAAGGAAAACAAGTTAACTTAATTTTCAGTAGCACCGAAGAGACGACTTTAGGACGGTACCCCCCGAACCTCAAATGACGTCAAATTGTAGGCTCTACAGCGCCGAACCGACTTTTATTCGGCTCTAAAATAGGAGTATGAATCGGCCCTAATAGTGATAATTAATAAAGGAGCACCGAGTCTGACGTCAATATTGGTAGAGGGAGCTATAGGTCTGCGGGTTCATGTACTTTTTATCTGCATTGTAATTCCCATAGGGTTTTTCATTTTTCAGATCGCCTCATATAAGAACTGTTTAAAAATAAACAAATCATCCCGGCCATTTCACTCATTTGGATATGAAGAATCGACTGACTACAAGAAACCAGTCAAAACTATAGGAACAGACTGTATCAAATAAGTGACTGCAGGCTGTCGTAAAGACAAGGACAGTTTGTTAAATTATTTTTAAATTCATGGATTAATAAAGAAAGTGATGAATGAAAAAAATAATAACATAGGCCTATGATTATTATCAATAGATATATATATATATCCATTATCCAGCAATATGTGCACCACCTTGAAATAGCCGATCTATAAGCGACGTCCGTGTTGTGAGATTGTAGATCGGGTACTTATTACCAAAAGTAGCCGATCTACAAGCTCTGCTCACAATAGGCTACGTTTGGTGTGAAACAGCAGTCCAATTCCAATAAATTACTATCTAGGCCTACATAATGAAGTTTTATTATGTATCGCAATTCAATTAAATAATGTTAGATAACATATATTTTTTTATGGCAGGAAATAATGAATATTAATACAACATATTTCCGTGACACCATTAACCCATTTTGGTGTTGGCATCATGTCGTGCTTTAGCTATTGAAAAATAGCAGATCTACAAGTTCCCACCGAGTGGCGCGCTACGAGCTTGTAGGTCTGCTATTTTTTTGAAAAATCGAAGAGCGACTGACATAGAAGACATTTTTTTAATCTGATCTCAGTTCAGAATGAAAACTGTCAGGATGTAGAAGACATTTTTAGAATCTGATCTCAGGTCAGAAAGGGTAAATGTGTCTCACATGCATGTATTTAGCCTACGTTTGTGATAATCTCGCAAATATATTCTACAGCAAGCAACTGATTCCTCTCCTAACGTTATGCGCTGGGGCCTGGGTGATGCAATGAATCGGATTAGTAATACTATTGCAAATGAATAGTTTTATTATAAATGAAATGAAACAATTGCAAATAAATGCACGGATGTTTTGTCGGTTCGATATCCGCCAGGGAAGAAAAGACCACCGCTCAACGTTATTTCAGCTCCGGTGGGTGGTCACACCGCTCAACGTTATTTCAGCTCCGGTGGGTGGTCACACCGCTCAACGTTATTTCAGCTCCGGTGGGTGGTCACCTGACCTCGCCACCGAAAAGACTATGAATGAGCCTTAAGAGAGTGTCGCAGTCCCGCCCCCTCGAGAGACCCGGAAAATAAATCGCCGTTCATTTTCCCTCATAGGCTTTTCGTAAAGTATTTATTTAAAGACGGTTACGCCGCGGACAAAGACAACTCGGATCGTGACAACTTGACAAACCATGACAATGAACACAATGTCTCGGGCCGATCAAATCGTTAGAAAGAAGAAAATAAAGGCAGGAGACACCACTATTTGTTTTGTTTTTCTTCTTATAAATTATTTGATCGGCCCCAAAACATTGTGTTCATTGTCATGATTTGTCACGATCCGAGTTGGCTTTGTCCGCGGCGTAACCGTCTTTAAATAAATACTTTAAGAAATGCCTATGGGGAAAAATGCATTGGGTTTAATTTCCTGGGCCACTCGTTGTTCTGAAAGGGGGAGGGACTGCGACGCTCTATAGCTATCACAATGAAACTTCTCCAGTTGATTACTTATATTAAGACTACGATTAATGTACGTTTTCTGAAATTATATGTTTAAATATGCAAATTAAGCATTATATGCACTCATTTAATAAAATGTGATGTAAATCAGGCTATGAATGATATATCAACAAACCATTCTGTAAACTTCTGCAGAATATAATTATGAATAAGACTGGAAAGTTTGGTGTATGTGAGTGCAACTGAAGTGGAGACTTTTTTGTCCCAGGTATGAGGAAAACTCATTTTGAGAAAAAGGCCTTTAAAGATTTGTATTGTAAAATTCCAAAACGTTATATTTGAAGCCACTATTTTGAGACAAAATATCTCATCCAAACCTTGGCAACAACATATAATGCCATATATCATTGGAAAGGTCTGGACCTCTTTGTACCAACAACTAATCATGAAAATAGAGGGTGGTTTTTCACCCAGCAAAACGAGCTGTCATTGGCAAAAATAAACATCTAAATCTGTATTTTTGCATGTTTATTTTGCACATCTAAATCTGTATTTTTGGATGTTTATTTTGCTTTCGTTTGAAAGAAAACATGTTTAGGAAGCAAAATAGCACAACATCTCAAAATTGCAAAATCATGATTTCACCTGCCATGTCTCGCCTTAAACAGGAAGCTGAAGACGTTTGTATTAAACAGGAAGCTGAAGAAGTTTCTATTGAACAGGAAGCTGAAGACGATTCTATTGAACAGGAAGCTGAAGACGTTTCTATTGAACAGGAAGCTGAAGACGTTTCTATTAAACAGGAAGCTGAAGACCAGCCACACCTCAGTAAGTTTCATGTTCTCTTCCTTTCTTTAAAGGAGTAGTGAAACGGAAATGGCATTTTATTTTGAAGTTTCAGCTTGTCTAACTCTATGCTGGAAACGCTGGCTCTGAAGTTTCTGAACCAATCAGAGCATTGCATCCCTCCAGGCTATGGGTCCTAATACGTCTGTCTCTACTGTGACGCTCTATCTTTTACATAGAGAAAAAAGATGGAGTGCCACGATTTTCTTCCACCTTCCAAAACATGATCGTCAGGTATTATTACAATATAAGGAGGGAGAACGTTTTCCAAAAAGTGTTGGTGAACCTGAACTGAAGCCGCACCTACAGCTGTAGTTGTAGGGGGAGGGGCTGATAGTGTGATGTCACTATATTACTGTTTATTTCATTGGCCCGTTTGACTGTCAAGGGTTCAGCCACCAGGAAGAAACCCTAAATACAAATGGCGCAAAGCGTGCATGCTGTGCGGCCCCGCCCCCACACAATGATTATACAGCTGTGGCCCCCTAGTGGCCTAATCTAGTTGAATAGAGCGTCGCAGTCCCTCCCCCTTTCAGAACAACGAACGGCCCAGGAAATGAAAACGCAATGCATTTCCCCATAGGCAGTTCTTATTTAATTTATTTAAAGACCTTTTAAGCGTCGTACGAAGCCAACTCTTGTCGTGACAAATCATGACAACACACAGAATTTTTCGGGCCAAACAAAGAATTAGAACGTAGACAAAAACACTTCTTTTGTTGTTTTTCTTCATTGTAATTATTTGTTTGGTCCAAAATATTGGCTCGGCTCTCGGTTCGGCTCTCGGGTATTCGGTTCCGGATGGACCCGTGCTGCCCTCTACTACCCGGACACAAAACTGCACATTGCTTTTTTTGTATTTTGCAAAAATAAATTCAGAACAGTAATAAGCTGTAGTTGGTAACTGTTTAGTCAATCTTATCTTGGTAGGTAATGGCTCATTTAGTACATGGAACATGGACGAAGAATGGTTTTACATTTTAGGAATCCAGTGTTGACCATAATGTTATGTTTCTGCTTCTAGACATCCTGCACATGTCTTCCCACTGCTCTGAGGTTGAAGTTCAACTTGAATCTGACACTGAAGTCACTGAAGACAGTGATGATTGGGAGGAGACCAGTGAAGACGATGATGACGAACGGCGTGACAAGAGTTTCAGGGACTCGGGATCCCTGAAGAAGCACCAGTATGTCCACACTGGAGAAAAACCTTTCCAATGTAAACATTGCGACAAGAGTTTCAAATATTCTAGTGCCCTGAAGTCACACCTTCGTGTCCACACTGGAGAAAGACCTTTCCAATGTAAACATTGTGACAAGAGTTTCTGTTTGTCAAGTGGTCTGAATATCCACCATCGTGTCCACACTGGAGAAAAACCTTTCCAATGTAAACATTGTGACAAGAGTTTCATATTCTCAAGTTATCTGAAGCGACACCTTCCTGTCCACACTGGAGAAAAACCTTTCCAATGTGAATTCTGTGGCAAGAGTTTCAGTTTATCTCAGTTCCTGAAGCAACACCTTCGTCGTGTCCACACTGGAGAAAAACCTTTCCAATGTAAACATTGCGACAAGAGTTTCAACTGTTTAAGTGCCCTGAAGTCACACTTTCGTGTCCACACTAGAGAAAGACCTTTCCAATGTAAACATTGTGACAAGAGTTTCATTCATTCATCTAGCCTGAAGGATCACCTCCGTGTCCACACTGGAGAAAAACCTTTCCAATGTAAACATTGTGACAAGAGTTTCAGTGTGTCAAGTGCTCTGAATATCCACCATCGTGTCCACACTGGAGAAAAACCTTTCCAATGTAAACATTGTGACAAGAGTTTCAAATGCTTAAGTGAACTGAACAGCCACCTCCGTGTCCACACTGGAGAAAAACCTTTCCAATGTGAATTCTGTGGCAAGAGTTTCAATCAGACATGTCATCTGAAGTCACACCTTCGTGTCCACACTGGAGAAAAACCTTTCCAATGTAAACTTTGTGACAAGAGTTTCAAAGATTCAAGTTATCTGAAGTCACACCTTCGTGTCCACACTGTAGAAAAACCTTTCCAATGTGAATTCTGTGGCAAGAGTTACAGTGTATCTATTCTCCTGAAGCTACACCTTCGTGTCCACACTGGAGAATTCCAATGTCAATTATGTAACAACAGTTTCAGAAATTCATTTGAACTGAAGAAGCACCAGCGTATCCATACTGGAGAAAAACCTTTCCAATGTAAACATTGCGACAAGAGTTTCAGGATCTCATCTGGCCTGAAGGTTCACCTCCGTTTCCATACTGGAGAAAAACCTTTCCAATGTAAACATTGCGACAAGAGTTTCGGGCACTCATCTCACCTGAAGGATCACCTCCGTCTCCACACTGGAGAAAAACCTTTCCAATGTAAACATTGTGACAAGAGTTTTACTAGATTATCTTCCCTGAAGGATCACCTCCGTGTCCACACTGGAGAAAAACCTTTCCAATGTAAACATTGTGACAAGAGTTTTACCACATCATCTCAGCTGAAAATACACCTTCGTATCCACAGTGGAGAAAAACCTTTCCAATGTAAACATTGTGACAAGAGTTTCAGTAGGTCAGATGAACTGAACAGACACCAGTATGTCCACACTGGAGAAAAACCATTCCAATGTAAACATTGTGACAAGAGTTTCAAAAGTTTAAGTAATCTGAAGCAACACCTTCATGTCCACACTGGAGAAAAACCTTTCCAATGTAAACATTGTGACAAGAGTTTCAATCAATCAAGTTCCCTAAAGACACACCTTCGTGTCCATACTGGAGAAAAACCTTTCCAATGTAAACATTGTGACAAGAGTTTCAAATGCTTAAGTGAACTGAACAGCCACCTCCGTGTCCACACTGGAGAAAAACCTTTCCAATGTAAACATTGTGACAAGAGTTTCATAAATTCAAGTAATTTGAAATCACACCTTCGTGTACACACTGGAGAAAAACCTTTCCAATGTAAAACTTGTGACAAGAGTTTTACCACATCATCTCAGCTGAAAATACACCTTCGTATCCACAGTGGAGAAAAACCTTTCCAATGTAAACATTGTGACAAGAGTTTCAAGGTCTCAAGTAATCTGAATGCACACATTCGTGTTCACACTGAAGAAAAACCTTTCCAATGTAAACATTGTGACAAGAGTTTCAGTGAGTCAAGTAACCTAAAGACACACCTTCGTGTCCATACTGGAGAAAGACCTTTCCAATGTAAACATTGTGACAAGAGTTTCAGTCAGTCAAGTTCCCTAAAGACACACCTTCGTGTCCATACTGGAGAAAGACCTTTCCAATGTAAACATTGTGACAAGAGTTTCACTCATTCAATTCACCTGAAGGAACATCTCCGTGTCCACACTGGAGAAAAACCTTTCAAATGTAAACATTGTGACAAGAGTTTCAGACAATCAAGTTCCCTAAAGACACACCTTCGTGTCCATACTGGAGAAAAAACTTTCCAATGTAAACATTGCGACAAGAGTTTCAGGCACTCATCTCACCTGAAGGATCACCTCCGTGTCCACACTGGAGAAAAACCTTTCCAATGTAAACATTGTGACAAGAGTTTCAGTCAGTCAAGTAACCTAAAGAAACACCAGCATGTCCACACTGGACAATAAAAAATATGTCTACTCTAAACAGTGAGACCTAATTTAAATAACTCGGTCACTTGCTAAAACAAAAAAGTTCCTGTCTGTCTTGGATTATGGAGACATAATCTATAGACATGCAGCAGCATCCACTCTTAAATCCCTAGAGACTCTGTTTATCACTCATCGATTAGGTTTATTACGGGTGATAGCTATGGTACTCACCAATGTATCTTATATAACAAGGTTAGATGTTCCTCCCTGACAGAGAGAGGGAAACTGCATTGGCACCTGTTCTTGTATAAAGCCATGCTTGGAGATTGTCCTAAATCCATCTCTTCTTTTCTAAAGTACACTCGCACCCGGTCAAGTAGTTTCCCCAAATTCAAGGTACCAAAAGTTAGCTCTGAACGTGTGATTTTTGTTCTCCTGCTATTATGAATTGATTACATAGGGCCTGAATGGAATTGTTTCGCAAGGACTTTTTTTTTGTGTTCTCCCTTTTGGAATCAGTATTTGACTGAACTGTTTTTCATGTCTAATAAACTATTCAATAGAGGCCTCCATTCTCCTGATCTTTAGTTTTTCTCCTCACGTTAAACCCTTAAAGGACAACTTTGGTTGTTTTTCAACCAAGGTTCATGTTTTAGGTTATTAGAGAAAGTAAAAGATGAGTGTTATATATATATATATTTTTTGCTGCTTTCTTTCATTTTAACACTTTTTTTAGCGTTTTTTTGGCAGGGGGCGGGGACATTCGAACAAGTTGGTAAATGTAATTGTTTTACCAAATTGTACAGCAATTTCTTAATTATTGTTTTCTATAGTCCTACTAGACCCCAGGAAATTACATCTGGCCACAAAAGATCACAGGATCTATTGAATGTGAAGATGAAGGTGACAAACTGACATTTTGGAAAACAGTGAATTTTATTCCAAATACTTCACAGATTCACAGTTATTGAAATGTTAGCCCATGTTTTAAAATATCGGCTAATACCAATATTGCATTTTGAGGTCAACATCAGCCCATACATAAAATACTTTGGAGGTTTTGAAAATTAATTGTTAACAATGTGTGAAAAATGTATTGAATTTAGATTTTATTCTTATTTTTCTATTCTAAACCAATAGTTTTGATTGTATTCAAATGTCCTTTTATTGTGAATGCATCACCCTTTACAGTGCTCTTAACACATTTAGACCCCCATCTGAAAATATGTTGTTCCAGGGACCCCCCAGGAGCAACGATTAGAGTTAAAAAGGTTTCACGCTGTGAAAGAATATATATTCAAAGATTTGCACCACATAGCGCAGCACCCGGTACCACGCTACGAGCTTGTAGATCTGCTATTTTTCAATATCTAGTGTGTGTTAAGCACACTGCCTTCCTTGTTGAAATGTACAAATAAACATGCTTACTCTAACGGGCAAAGCAGTGCTGTGACTTCATTACACTGTTTAGTAAATCAACTCATAAATCAAAATATTATTATTAGACAATGAATCAATTTGTATATTTATTCCAGAGTACATTTGCCTTTTATGATCCAATAGAATAACAGAATAAAGTAAGTCTATGCCATAGACTCTATGGTACATGATGTGTATTGAAATCAGACACCTTGAAGTCTCCAGGTTGCAGTTGGCATACAGTCTGAGTCAGGATCAGGGGGGCAGTCAGACAGATATTTTGTGAAGCCACTAAAGAAATTAAAGTTCATATAATGGCCTGTTGTGGCGCTGTCATTGGGCTCAAAAAAACCCATAGCCCCATAGAAGTCCATGTATTTGGGCCCAACTTCACCTAGACTGTATTACCTTAATAAACATGGTCATGAATACTTTTTGGAAAATTATGGTCCCATTTATATATATTTTTACCATAAGGTCGTGCATGTTCTGAGTGGTGTGGCTACCGTTACAGTCTATGAACGGGATCCCCCACCCACTCGAGTCAAAATAAAAACCAACGAAGAAGAAGGGGGGAAGTCCCGCCTCGTTGTCTGGGCCAGCCAATGGGCCAGCTGGGCCCAAACGGATCTAGAAAGATGGCGACTTCCATTGCAAGGACTGACAGGCTTCATTTTACGTTCATGTTAGACCCGCGGAACGCTTTGTCCATATTTTTTACAGTCTATGGTCAGGAT
This sequence comes from Protomyctophum bolini, assembly GCF_963924005.1. Lineage (NCBI taxonomy): Eukaryota > Metazoa > Chordata > Actinopteri > Myctophiformes > Myctophidae > Protomyctophum > Protomyctophum bolini. Next base: position 1,725,572 of record NC_137881.1, on the reverse strand, counting down.
ACACAAAGCAGCAGCAGATACACTTAATTAAACACAGTCTGAGTCAGGATACACAAAGCAGCAACAGATACAGTTAATTAAACATCTACTGATGCATGAACTTGGACACATCATCAGTGTTGTAAACCTGGGATCGTTGGGTGTTTCTGGGTCTTACAACAGACACCCTCCTCCATGAGACCCGACCATGGCTGATCAGACCCCGGCCTGTGTCCTAGTGGCATGCTACACTACAGCCCCCCCACTGTCTCTGTCCTGTGTCCTAGTGGCATGCTACACTACAGCCCCCACTGTCTCTGTCCTGTGTCCTAGTGGCATGCTACACTACAGCCCCCACTGTCTCTGTCCTGTGTCCTAGTGGCATGCTACACTACAGCCCCCACTGTCTCTGTCCTGTGTCCTATAGTGGCATGCTACACTACAGCCCCCACTGTCTCTGTCCTGTGTCCTATAGTGGCATGCTACACTACAGCCCCCACTGTCTCTGTCCTGTGTCCTAGTGGCATGCTACACTACAGCCCCCACTGTCTCTGTCCTGTGTCCTAGTGGCATGCTACACTACAGCCCCCACTGTCTCTGTCCTGTGTCCTAGTGGCATGCTACACTACAGCCCCCACTGTCTCTGTCCTGTGTCCTAGTGGCATGCTACACTACAGCCCCCACTGTCTCTGTCCAGCTGGAGTTAGAATAAAGGGAATATTGGTGTAATTTATTTGCTATAATACAATTCCTATGATGCATAGGATTTATAATTTTGGAACAACAACATATTGTAGGTTAATCTAATTTAACAAAATAAATCATAACAATCAAACATAAATAATACAACAATGGATACACAGTATAAATGAAAACGTAAAAATACATATTAGTAGAAATGTAAAGTGAATGTGTATAGTGTGTGTGGAAGAGACTGACATTGAATTGTTAGATGTGATTCATCAAATGGTTTTAAGTTTATATTTAAAATGATTTAGTAAAGATAGACTTTGAAAACATCACAGTAAAGAACACAGAAGTGGGTTTTCTGGACCCACTAAAAAATCGACCATTCATTTTCCCCCAAAAAATATCAATTATTTTAAGCCTAGAATCAAGCCTTCCAGGATCCTGGTGAATCATGACCATAAAACCTCTGATTCTGTCAATAAATGAAAAACGCTAAACAAAGAGCATTTATTAAATGTAGTAAATCATATAATTAAATATGCAATCTTGTTTGTTTGTTTTCTCAGAATCAGAGGTGTTATGGTCATGACTGATTGTATCTAGGCTCAGAATAATTGATATAAATATTTATCTGCCAGAGATCTATTCAAATATTATTTTAATAGATCTCTATGGGAGAGTAATCAGCTCTATAGCTGTTCCATAGCTGCTAACCACTGTGTTACACTGTACCACGGCTCCCCCTAGTGACCGTTCATGGTACATGCACCGTGCACGCTCCAGGCTCCAGCAGGGCAGAGCCACAGAGAGAGTTACGACATTGAGGGGGCAGAAAACAGCCTGGCCACGTGGTTCATGTTCTCGCGCGCGCCCATAGACTCCAATGCATTCCGTAAACTCCCGGATGTCCCTTTTCAATAGAAGTCTATGTAGAAGAGCCGCCATTGGACTGAAGCCCCGTGACGTGAACAGAGATGTCGTAACTCTGTCTCACTTCTAATATGGCTCGGCAGCAGCAGGACTAGTGCGCATGCGTACAGCCATTGCGCAGTAGTCCTATGTGCGTTCTCACAGCTAGCGGTTAGCCTGTTAGCAGTGTCGTTAGAAAACACTTTAATAATAATAATAATAATAATACCAATAGTAAGCGGTTTGAAAACAGTGTGGTCGTTAAGCAGCTCAACCCTGAAACACAGCAGGTAAGATCAACTGATTCACCTTGTTTTTACTACATTTATCTTTTATGTTATTGACTCATCTTTTAACATGGAACAACACGACGAGTATTTCTCTCATATCTGCTTGTTAGTTATAAATTATTCTAAACAAGCAGTAGTTAATACTAGCAGCAGTAATAATATTGTAACTTGTTTTAAGAGCACCTACGCACGGCTGCAATTCAAAACTGCCCCCCTTTTCCCCTCACTATGGGCTATATCTAGCGCCACCCCTTATCCCTAAACTAATTTGCTATTCTTTACTATTTATTAAAAACCTTTTAAAATCGTTCAAATAGCTGATCTACAAGCTCACAACGTGTAGATGGTAGCTCGGCTAGTTGAACTATTTTAAAATGTTTTTCAAAATAGTAAAAAATGGCGAATACGTTTAGGGTTAAGGGTGGCGCTGCGTCACATGGTGATCTTTAAATAAGAGCCTGCCTAAATACCGCTAGGTTGAACTCTGCTAATAAACAAACCGCAGTCATTTACGTTCAGACACTGACGTCACGTGACGTCTAGAGACGATGGTCACACATTTCTGCAGGTCACCAATGTCACCGTGACGTCACACCGCCATGCAGGACTGACCGAGTGGCTTTGGAATTCAGCTCTAAGAAGAGACGGTGTTCCAGAAGCTTCATTGAAATCGACACTTTTCAAGTACAAAATGAGTATTGATGCTCCTGAATGGCTGAACACATTGTTATGATGTCTTGTTTGTGTTCAGAGTAACATTATGGAGTGGTTTGGAAATGCTATGTTAGCTAGCGGCGAGCTAACAAAGGACTGGACGTGTGGTCAGCTAGCATTAAGCTACCGAGATGGTTTTCATTGATTTAAGTGTTTATTAACTGTATGCAGAATAGGTACATGTCAAGCATAATACCTCAATGCTAAAACTCTTAACTGTGGACGACACTGAGATATAGCCTTACACATTTGGGAGCCCTGTTGTGTGACACGACGAGCTTGTAAACAGTGACTTCTCCATGGCATTACACACTACTTTATTCACTTAGAATGGTGGAGATTTGCTCAGTTCATACTTGTGCCGTAACCCATAACAGAAGGACTTTAGAAGGAAGGATTGTATTGTCTGAACTTTCTATCAAAACAATCCAGCATCAAGCTAATGACGGCGCACAGAACCGTGGATGCATAACAGCCAAGCACTCGTCATTAATGAAGCCACATAACATTTATTGAATCTATGAGGTTTCTATTTAATTGGATGTCTAGCTGGTCATGTCTTGATTTTATTTATATATTTATATACCACTATTAGATATAATTGTAATCCATCTACAACATAGTAGTGAGCTTACAGATCAGCTATTTTCAATGAACAGATTTAACAGATTACAAGTCTCTAAAAAAGAAATCACCTGATCTACGTTGTATTGTATGTTGTTTAAGTGTTCTTGATTAATGTATGAATTGGTTTAAATTGACACCTAGAAAATATTCAAAACAAATATAATAGCGTATATATATTAAGTATATGAAAGCCAACTAATGCTTGGAATGGATTCAGAAACCCCCTAGTTTGACACATCACATGCTACTTTAATAAAGCATAATTAAAAGTTGCCGTATATAGGTAATGGTATGGTCACATATAAAACCTTATAAAATGCATTGCTCAATACCGACAGCCGGTCAGCAAGTGGACTCATTAATTTAAGTATTTTTAAAGTGTATAGGCAATACTTTAGGCCAATAAAAACACATTTCCCACTCCCCACCCCTGGCTGCCCGACTATCGGTCTCCAGTTATTAAAGTCCTTCCTTATTCACTTGATTTCAGACCGGAGTCCAGACTGCAGGCGAAGACGAACTCTCCAGACTCATAAGAACTACAATACCCATGATGCATCACTCCCAGGTGAAGATGCACTCTCCAGACTCAGCCAGGGACGTTTCTATTAAACAGGAAGCTGGAGACGTTTCTATCAAACAGGAGGCTGGAGACGTTTCTATCAAACAGGAAGCTGAAGACGTTTCTATTAAACAGGAAGCTGAAGACCAGCCACACCTCAGTAAGTTTCATGTTCTCTTCCTTTCTTTAATATGTCTGTTCTGTGGGGCTGCCACAATGTCTTATTTTCACTGTACAATAACAATGGAAAACTAGAAAATATTGTTCCTGTAGAAACAATTGGTTGGGCTCGCGGCAAGCCATGTTTGTAGTAGGAATTAGTGATGGGAGATTAACGGCAAACACATCGGTATCGGCCGATTGTTTTTAGATTAATCGGCATCAGTTTGATTAATCAATCAGCTGAATTAATCTGTTCGACTAATCGGTCTGTCTTTACAAATAAACAAGCCCAAAGTAACAGCTTGATCAGATCTACAAGCTCACAATATTAAATATAACGGTGTTTAAGTTAAAACTGACTTGCCTAAGCCTGCAGTGCAGACACCCTGTTACATGTATTTTTCAGAATGGATAAAATAATGATCATTTTTCAATACAGGATGAGATCATATCGATATCAGTTATTGGCAATAACGGCAATTAATTACATGGATGTCGATATCGTCAAATGTCTCATCGGCACATCCCTAGTATAAATAGTACAAATTCAGTTTGACTTGGTCTGTGTGTTGTGGTTAGTTCACTAAGTATAGTGTTTAAGTACAGATGGTCTAGATTTGCCTCCTCCGGCTAATCAGATTGGGAGCACCCGTTTCCATTCTCCTAATTGTCGTCTGTTACACACCTGCTTGCATAGCTGATGGTAGTCAGGGGGTGGAGGGGTGACGGTTGTGGGGTGCTCCCCCTGGCTCAGGGGGTGGAGGGGTATGGGGGTCAGGAGTGATGGGTGTGGGGTGCTCCCCCTGGCTCAGGGGGTGGAGGGGTATGGGGGGCAGGAGTGATGGGTGTGGGGTGCTCCCCCTGGCTCAGGGGGTGGAGGGGTATGGGGGTCAGGAGTGATGGGTGTGGGGTGCTCCCCCTGGCTCAGGGGGTGGAGGGGTATGGGGGTCAGGAGTGATGGGTGTGGGGTGCTCCCCCTGGCTCAGGGGGTGGAGGGGTATGGGGGTCAGGAGTGATGGGTGTGGGGTGCTCCCCCTGGCTCAGGGGGTGGAGGGGTATGGGGGTCAGGAGTGATGGGTGTGGGGTGCTCCCCCTGGCTCAGGGGGTGGAGGGGTATGGGGGTCAGGAGTGATGGGTGTGGGGTGCTCCCCCTGGCTCAGGGGGTGGAGGGGTATGGGGGTCAGGAGTGATGGGTGTGGGGTGCTCCCCCTGGCTCAGGGGGTGGAGGGGTATGGGGGTCAGGAGTGATGGGTGTGGGGTGCTCCCCCTGGCTCAGGGGGTGGAGGGGTATGGGGTCAGGAGTGATGGGTGTGGGGTGCTCCCCCTGGCTCCAGTGAGCTTGTAGATAAGATATTCCCAATGGTTTACACCAGAGGTGCCCAACCGCCGGTACATGTCCCACTGGTACGCGAGAAGGGAATCCCATATCCCAAGTGGAGTTCTTTTCCGATACCGATACTGGTATCGGATACTCGGGTCGATACTAGCCTAAAGTACTCGTACTCGAGTATCTGAGCCGGGCCCGATACTTTGAGACGAGTACTACAACATTCAATTGACACTAGCCGGCTGAACGCTCAATGCAACGGGAGCTAGTCTGACCCAACACGGCAGCAACATGAGCAAAGCGCCCAAAACGGCTGATCTACAAGCATGAATGACAACTGACACGTGTAGAAGGGAGATCCATCGGCATCTATGTTTATATTCGGCGGGCGACACTATCGGATGAATTAATTAACATTTTGATGGTTATAGTTGTCGTTTCTACTTGTAGCAGGAGCACATTAAAAGTATTTATTTCATTCATATCAGACCACCAGGTCCAAAAAAAGTACTCCATGAAGTGTAGATTTGTGTCTGTGTATATTCAGCGGGCAGCATTATTAGATTAATAAATGAGCATTAATGAACCTACATTGTGATTCTCCACTCGTCTCGATGCAGCCGCAGTTCATTAAAAGTTATTTCCATCAGACGAGTTCCAACAAAGTAATCCGTGACTGTATAGGCGGATAGGGGAATCTTCTTGTAGTTAAACAAAAAACAAGTTACAACGTCCTTAAAATCCTTATAAAGATATAAAAGCCGCAGTTTATTTTGCCGTAAAGAAAACTGGCATGTGTTTTTCTTTGCAACAGCACCCCCACCCCTCCCCCGCACAAGTGCAGGGAGTCAATTCAATTCAATTCAATTCAAAAGGCTTTATTGGCATGAGAAAACATACGTTTACATTGCCAAAGCAGAAAGAACAATACAGCAATACAATCAAAACAAAAACGATGTACTTTGAAGGTCAGAATCTTCAATATATCAACTTATATGTACCAAGATCACTCGATGCAGGTATAGTGCACGTATATACACAATGATTAGTCTTTAGGGTGGTTGTGTTCCATTTGATATCCTTCTCCTATCACAGCAACTCACAAATCTTGCTGCTGTGTTTGCACATTGTTGTACTTCGCCCAGCAGATATGGGAGTTTTTTGTCATTGGTCATGTTTTCAAAATCTCCGTGTGTGGTTGTAATCTGTGGGAAGTATGTGTCTCTGATGTCTTGGTACAATGGACAGATGGTTAGGAAGTGTAGCTCGGTTTCCACTTCATTTAGTGTGTAGTGGGTGCATAGTCTGTCTTCTCTCGGGAGTCAGGGACCATAGGTGATTTATTTTTGCCTCGAGCATAATGAAAGAAAGGCACCTATACAAGATCAACATTTTTCTTTCAAAACGATGATAATACTAGTGTGTTACTGTGTTTGAATGTATGGTTTGAATAGAACAAAATGTTTCATTGCTAATAAGAAAGATAAATAACATTTTGGATTTTTTTCTAAATCATTTCATTGATTGATTGATTGAAATATTTATTAACAGTTTGCAGAATTACAGTACATTTCAAGCACAAACTCAATACAAAGACTGTTAACTGTGAGTGGAAGACCCAATTAAGCATTACAACAGGGTCCACCTTGTTCAATTCATCAAAACATTTAGAGACATACAATATATTACTTCACACTAGAAGTAGGTCGGGAGTGGCTTATTGTCAGTATGATCCGGTAACACGCAGGAGGCTATCCCCTTCACAATGCGCTAGACACCTGGGAGATGGATTCTGAGGTGGAGCGCCACACCTACCATCAGCTCCCAGTACTTCCCGCACGACTTGCTGCACCAAGCTGTGCTACTCATACGCTGAGTTGGCGGTGCCCGGGATCGAACCCATGACCTTGTGGTCCAAAGGCGAGAGCTCTGCCGACTGAGCTGCCCGGACACAAAACTTCTTCACATTACTTTTTTTGTATTTTGCTAAAATGTTTCAGAACAGTAATAACCTGTAGTTAGTAACGGTTTAGTCTTGGTAGTTAGTAGGTCATTTTGTACATGGAACATGGAAGGAGAATGGATTTACATTTTAGGAAACATCATGTTATGTTTCTGCTCCTAGACATCCTGCACATGGTTGTGTGTAAAGAGGAGGTTTCTCCTGAACAGGAGAGGAGCCCCAGTCTGCTCCAGGAGGAACCAGAGCCTCCACACATTAAAGGGGAACAGGAGGAGCTTAAAGAGGAACAGGAGGAGCTACTTCAAAGACCAGAGGAACCTGTTGGGTCAACGTTGACCTTACTAGCAGTGAAAGGTGAAGAAGTAATTGATGATGATGATGAAGAAGAACACATATCTTCCCACTGCTCTGAGATTGAAGTTGAACTTGAATCTGACACTGAAGTCACTGAAGACGGTGATGATTGGGAGGAGACCAGTGAAGACGATGATGACGAACGGCGTGACAAGAGTTTCAGGGATTCGGGTTCCCTGAAGAAGCACCAGCGTGTCCACACTGGAGAAAAACCTTTTAACTGTGAACATTGTGAGAAGAGTTTCAGTGTGTCAGGTAACCTGAAGAGACACCTTCGTGTCCACACTGGAGAAAAACCTTTCCAATGTAAACTTTGTGACAAGAGTTTCAAATCCTCAAGTCATCTAAAGTCACACCTTCGTGTCCATACTGGAGAAAAACCTTTCCAATGTAAACATTGTGACAAGAGTTTCAGTCAGTCAAATAACTTAAAGCAACACCAGCATGTCCATACTGGAGAAAAACCTTTCCAATGTAAACATTGTGACAAGAGTTTCAATCTCTCATGTCATCTAAAGTCACACCTTCGTGTCCACACTGGAGAAAAACCTTTTAACTGTAAACATTGTGACAAGAGTTTCATAAATTCAAGTAGTTTGAAGACACACCATCGTGTACACACTGGAGAAAAACCTTTCCAATGTAAAGATTGTGACAAAAGTTTCAGTTATTCAACTAGCCTAAAGACACACCAGCATGTCCACACTGGAGAACAACCATTCCAATGTAAACATTGTGACAAGAGTTTCAATAGTTCAAAGGATCTGAAGACACACTTTCGTGTCCACACTGGAGAAACATTGTGACAAGAGTTTCATAAATTCAAGTAGTTTGAAGACACACCTTCCTGTACACACTGGAGAAAAGCCTTTCCAATGTAAATATTGTGACAAGAGTTTCGGTGTTCAGATGACATGAACAAACACCAGTATGTCCACACTGGAGAAAAACCTTTCCAATGTAAACATTGTGACAAGAGTTTCAATGTTTCAAGTTATCTGAAGAGACACCTTTGTGTCCACACTGGAGAAAAACCTTTCCAATGTAAACATTGTGACAAGAGTTTTAGACGTTCAGATGATATGAACAGACACCAGTATGTCCACACTGGAGAAAAACCTTCCCAATGTAAACATTGTGACAAGAGTTTCAACAGATCATGTCATCTGAAGAGCCACCTTTGTGTCCACAGTTCTCACAGGACAATAAAAAGATCTACTTTAAACGGTGTGACCTCAGTTTAAATAACTCGGGTCACTTGCTAAGACACCATTGCATTCACACCATGGGGTAAAAAAAAGAAAAGTTTCCAATATGTGTTCCTGTCTGTCTTGGATTATGGAGACATAATCTATAGACATGCAGCAGCATCCACTCTTAAATCCCTAGACTGTTCATCAGTCATAGATTAGGTTTATTACGGGTGATAGCTATGGTACTCACCAATGTATCTTATATAACAAGGTTAGATGGTCCTCCCTGACAGAGAGACGGAAACTGCATTGTATTGTATAAAGCCATGTTTGGAGATTGTCCTAAATACATCTCATCTGTCCTGAAGTACTCCCACACCCGGTCAAGTAGTTTCCCCAAATTCAAGGTACCAAAAGGCTTATGTGGCCCTAATACATGGAATGACCTTCAAACGACATTGAAACTGACAATTGGAAAATGCTGTTGTGAAGTAGTAACTGTTAAGTCGTTTTAAAACCTTGGTGAGCATACAGATCCCCACAATATGTAACTGTTTTTAGATCGTTTTGAAATTTGTCTTGATCTTTTTTTTTGTAAACTTATATGTAATTCACATGTATATCTTTTGTTTTTCTTTTCCTGATCTTCTGATGTATTGTGATGTTTTTTCTATCTGATATTGTATTACTCGACGACACTGAAAATGAGTTTGATTACTCAGTGTCATTTTGAGAATAATCAAAACTTGAATGAATGAAAAATGAGCTCACTGGGAGGATAGACAAGGACAATGTTATGGATTATTATACTGCTCCTATATTTCAAAACAAATATGGGTAAATTCTCCTTCTACAGCACGGCCACCCAGACATGGAATGGCCTGACCCCTTCCCTCAAAAAATGCAGATCACTTACATCTTTTAAAACAGGCCTGAAAGTCCACCTTTCAGCAGGCCCAGTGGAGAGGAAACTATCACTTCTCCTTTAAACAGGTGACCACGCCCCCTCCTAACGTTCTCCCACTCTGTACATTTAGTGTTTTATTATTTCCTGTAATTATATATTTTGTTCTTGTTGTTTTTGATGATATTGCATTATTGTTGAGGGGCGCTAGCTCCTCCTATTGGGCTTTGTCTTTGTGTGAACACAAACACAATGATTTGATTGGCTGATCAGCATCCCATAGCGATTTGATTGGCTGATGTACATATTGAGGATAAAATTGTGAGGGCAGAAAAGTGAAGACGCTTAAAGGGATTGGCCGGAATGACATTTGTGATGATTTGATTGGCTGAGCATGGAATGTGATGTATGATGTGATAAGAGCGCCCCTCACTTCACACAAGTGTGATTTTTGTTGGAATCAGTGTTTGACTGAACTCTGTTGCTGTTTTACATTCATGTCTAATAAACTATTCAATCAATCCTGTCAATAGAGGCCTCCATTCTCCTGATCTTTTGTTTTTCTCCTCACGTTAAACCCTTAAAGGACAACTTTGGTAGTTTTTCAACTAAGGTTCATGTTTTAGGTTATTAGAGAAAGTAAAAGATGATTTTTTTTTTTTTTTTGCTGCTTTCTTGCATTTTAACAATATTAGCTATTTTTGGCAGGGGGCGGGGACATCGAACAAGTCGGTTAATGTATTTGTTTTACCAAATTGTACAGTGAATTCTTAATTATTGTTTTCTATAGTGCTACTAGACCCCAGGAAATTACATCTGGCCACAAAAGATCTATTTAATGTGAAGAGGGAGGTGACAAACTGACATTTTGGAAAACAGTGAATTTTATTCCAAATACTTCACAGATTCACAGTTATGTTAGCCCATGTCCGAATATAAGCAGCTCCGATGTAGTATAAAATATCGGCTAATACCAATATTGCATTTTAAGTTTTGAAAATGTATTGTTAACAATGTGCATGAAAAATGTCTTGAGCTCTACCGACTGAGCTACCCGGTTGGAGGGCAGTACGGGTCCATTAAAATTGGACCCGGTTCGAAACGGGACCGGTGATATCTGAACCGAACCGCTACGGATCCAAAAAACATTCTAATTTCGGAAACGGCCCGAGAAGGATTTGACTGGCTAATATAGGCTAATATTAGTGCATTTTAGCGCACCGACATTCTTACCAGCGCTGTTGACAATCACAGCAAAACTGTAGAAAGCCTGGTGACGCGAGGTTAGTCCCACATTGCTAGTTGCTTTGCGCTTCACCTCGCTCGCTCAAGGGGGTCGTCATGATTGCATTATAGCCAGGGGGGGGTGTGCACGCTGTCGGTATTGGGTTGAGAGAGAGAGACAAACAGAGACAGAGAGAGAGCCCTCGTTGACAATATATGGACTTTAGAATGAAATAATTACAACGCACGCATGTCTATTTTTTTCAACCTATTTTTAAAGTTGAATGGTTTAATATATAAAGCTCGGATCCTCACGGGTAATTTCGGGTAACTGCATTCCAGACCCGCGGCAATTTGGAATTGATCCGACCATGCCCGAGGGACAAGTCAATATTTTGGGCCCGAACTGGCTCGGTTCTCGGTTCGGCTCTCGGGTATTCGGTTCCGTGCTGCCCTCTACTACCCGGACACAAAACTGCACATTTTTGCACAAAGAATTCAGAACAGTAATAAGCTGTAGTTGGTAACTCTTTAGTCAATCTTATCTTGGTAGGTAATAGCTCATTTAGTACATGGAACATGGAAGAAGAATGGATTTACATTTTAGGAATCCAGTGTTGACCATCATGTTATGTTTCTGCTCCTAGACATCCTGCACATGTCTTCCCACTGCTCTGAGGTTGAAGTTCAACTTGAATCTGACACTGAAGTCACTGAAGACAGTGATGATTGCGAGGAGACCAGTGAAGACGATGATGACGAACGGCGTGACAAGAGTTTCAGTGACTCAGGTTCCCTGAAGAAGCACCAGCGTGTCCACACTGGAGAAAAACCTTTTAACTGTGAACATTGTGACAAGAGTTTCAGCTCGTCAGGTTCTCTGAAGCAACACCTTCTTGTCCACACTGGAGAAAAACCTTTCCAATGTAAACATTGTGACAAAAGTTTCAGCTCGTCAGGTTCTCTGAAGCAACACCTTCTTGTCCACACTGGAGAAAAACCTTTCCAATGTAAACATTGTGACAAGAGTTTCAAGTGCTCAAGTTATCTGAAGAAACACCTCCGTGTCCACAATGGAGAAAAACCTTTCAAATGTAAACATTGTGACAAGAGTTTTAAATGTTCAAGTAGTCTGAAGTCACACCTTCATGTCCACACTGGAGAAAAACCTTTCCAATGTGAATTATGTGGCAAGAGTTTCAATCGCTCTAGTTATCTGAAGAGCCACCTCCGTGTCCACAATGGAGAAAAACCTTTCCAATGTAAACATTGTGACAAGAGTTTTAAATGTTCAAGTAGTCTGAAGTCACACCTTCGTGTCCACACTGGAGAAAAACCTTTCCAATGTGAATTATGTGGCAAGAGTTTCAGCATCTCATCTCACTTGAAGCAACACCTTCTTGTCCACACTGGAGAAAAACCTTTCCAATGTAAACATTGTTACAAGAGTTTCAGTAGGTCAGGTGAACTGAAGAAACACCAGCCTGTCCACACTGGAGAAAAACCTTTCCAATGTAAACATTGTGACAAGAGTTTCAGTTGTTCAGATAACATGAAAAGACACCAGTATGTCCACACTGGAGAAAAACCTTTCCAATGTAAACATTGTGACAAGAGTTTCAGCTCGTCAGGTTCTCTGAAGCAACACCTTCTTGTCCACACTGGAGAAAAACCTTTCCAATGTAAACATTGTGACAAGAGTTTCAGTAGGTCAGGTGAACTGAAGAAACACCAGCCTGTCCACACTGGAGAAAAACCTTTCCAATGTAAACATTGTGACAAGAGTTTCAGTTGTTCAGATAACATGAAAAGACACCAGTATGTCCACACTGGAGAAAAACCTTTCCAATGTAAACATTGTGACAAGAGTTTCAGCAGGTCATATGAACTGAAGAAACACCAGCCTGTCCACACTGGAGGAAAACCTTTCCAATGTAAACATTGTGACAAGAGTTTCAGCAGGTCAGGTGAACTGAACAGACACCAGTCTTTGTGTGAACACAAACACAATGATTTGATTGGCTGATCATCATCCCATAGCGATGATTTGAGACCAGTGAAGATGACATTGGCTGATGTACATATTGAGGGTAAAATTGTGAGGGCAGAAAAGTGAAGACGCTTAAAGTGATTGGCCGGAATGACATTTGTGATGATTTGATTGGCTGAGCATGGAATGTGATGTATGATGTGATAAGAGCGCCCCTCACTTCACACAATGTGATTTTTGTTGGAATCAGTGTTTGACTGAACTCTGTTGCTGTTTTACATTCATGTCTAATAAACTATTCAATCAATCCTGTCAATAGAGGCCTCCATTCTCCTGATCTTTTGTTTTTCTCCTCATGTTAAACCCTTAAAGGACAACTTTGGTTGTTTTTCAACTAAGGTTCATGTTTTAGGTTATTAAAAAAAGTAAAAGATTGTTATATATTTTTTAATTTGCTGCTTTCTTTCATTTTAACTAATTTTGCTATTTTTGGCAGGGGCCGGGGACATTCGAACAAGTTGGTGAATGTATTTGTTTTACCAAATTGCACAGCGATTTCTTAATTATGGTTTTCTATAGTCCTACAAGACCCCAGGAAATTACATCTGGCCACAAAAGATCACGGGATCTATTTAATGTGAAGAGGGAAACTGACATTCTGGAAAACAGTGCATTTTATTCCAAATACTTCACAGATTCACAGTTATTGAAATGTTAAGCCCATGTCCGAATATAAACAGCTTCGATGTAGTATTTTTTATTTTAAATCATCGGCCAATACCAATAATGCATTTTAAGGCCAACATCGGCCCATACCGATTTGATCAAATATTGTCCATCCCTAGATAAAATACTTGAATGAAAAATGTCTTGAATTAAAAAATAAAGTAAGTAAAACAATGTTGAGTGTTCAACAGTCTGTCTGAACCTCTACCTAACCCAACTCCTGTCACATCTACTTCTACAACACTTTGTTTGAAGTCAAAGCCCAAGACGTTTCAGTTTACTGCTGCTTTTTACTGAGGTTTGTGAGTCTGTATTCAGTTTGATTTTTTATTTTATTCTTATTTTTCTATTCTATAAACCAATAGTTAATTAAACACAGTCTGAGTCGGGATACACAAAGCAGCAGTACACATACAGTTAACCCATTTAGGCCTGACGTCGACATTTTAACCCATTCTGACCTGAGATCAGATTCATACGAGGTTTCCACTGGACACACACTGGTCTGATTAACCCATTCTGACCTGAGATCAGATTCTAAAAATGTCAGTCGTTCTTCGATTTTTCAAAAATAGCAGACCTACAAGCTCGTAGCGCGCCACTCGGTGGCGCGCTATGAGCTTGTAGATCTGCTATTTTTCAATAGGTAAAGCATAACATGATGCTAACACCAAAATGGGTGCCCGGTCAGAATGGGTTAAAAAAGTTTTCTGAAAAACCTTATGTTTCTGTATCAGTGGTGATCAATATTTCATGTCAAGGACCCCACAAAATCATATGTATTATGCCTCCCCCCCCCCCCCCCCCCCCCCGCCATCTGAAAATATGTTGTTCCAGGGACCTGCCCATGCAAAGATTTGAGTTAAAATGTTCACTCTGTAATATTCAAAGATTTGAGGCACATTTTCACGATTTTTAAAAAATAGCAGACCTACAAGCTCATAGCGCGGCTATTAGCTATTTTTCAACAGCTAAAGTATGACGTAATGCTTAAAACACCAAAACGGGCTCCCGCCCCCAAAACGCGTTAATTAACAACAACCCAGATTCGGCACAAACAAGGGACTAAATTCATTCCGCTTCCTATGCCACCAAAATGTGGAACGCCCTACCAACAGTCATTAAGACATGCAAATCCTCCTTCAAAACTGCTCTCAAAGGGCGCCTGCAATTCGAAACTGGCCCCCGTAAAATCTGATCCATTTCCCCCCTCACTGCATATGTTTATTTTCCCTTTTTTTTACCTCCTTTTTTTGTCCTGTTTTGACTATATACTTGTGTAATGTTCGTACGTCTCTAATTGTTTTGATGAATTGAAAATGGTGGGCCCTGTTGTAAACAAGTGTAATGCTTTATGGTGTCGTCCGCTCACAGTTAACAGTTTTTCGTATTGACGCTTTGTGAGCTTGTAGATCGGCTATTTTCAGTATGGTCGACAAACACTAAAACATTCCGGGTGCATGACTGAAATGGGACTAAAAACTAAATTAAAACCATTCAATAGACTATGACTAAAACTAAATTAAAACCATTCAATAGACTATGACTAAAACTAAATTAAAACCATTCAATGAATAGACTATTACTAAAACAAAAACAAAATAATTGCTGCTAAAAGCAACACTCAGTCTGAGTCATTATACACAACGCAGCAGTAGATACAGAGATATATGGATCTTTATTGTCATTGTAACAGATACAGGTACAAAGGAAAGGAAAGGTACTATGTTTACCCTGCAGGGTAACTGGACTAAGGAAAGGAAAGGTACTATGTTTACCCTGCAGGGTAACTGGACTAAGCTCAAGAACTTGTTTACAGCCAGGCCCTGCTCATAGAACATTTCATGGTAGGGGTTCAATGCCTTGTCCAAGGGCACTTCAGCGGTGGTAATTTTAACGTGCCGGTCGGGTCCGGGGATACGAACTAGCGACCTTCCGATATCAAGACCGCTCCGCAAACCGTTTGGCCACCGCTGGCAACGGTACAAGGATCAAGGTACAAGGAAATTGTGATGTACTGGGAGTACACTGAGCCGCTGTAACCGTGTCGTGTCGTGTCGCCCGCTATAGCTTCCCCTCCTTGCATCTCAGGAAAAAAACAAAAGGTGGCTCTTCGTTGAGAGTTATACTGTGTTCGTAGCACAAGGAACACGTTGGTATTTTTGAGCAAGCAGCGCTACTGAGCTATCAATACACCAGTGGTCCTTGAGGGGGTTCCAGGTGGTTCCCATGCTTTTTGATTGATTGATTGAAATATTTACCAGTAATACGCGCAAACGCGGGAAGCGAACACAGCTGAGACCCTGCAGATCATGTCTGTCTGTCTGTCTGTGTGTCTGTCCCGCTGTTACTGTATATGTGGACCTGGCCCCTTTTGTGCCCATATATGGAGCTGAGTGGACCTGGCAACAGATTCCATATTTGGATAGCGGGACAGACAGACACACACACAGACATGATCTGCTAGGTCTCATAGTAAGTGCTCACTGCGTTAGCAATTAACAGTTTGCAGAATTACAGTACATTTCAAGCACAAACTCAATACAAAAGACTGTTAACTGTGAGTGGACGACCCAATTAAGCATTGCACTTGTTTACAACAGGGTCCACCTTGTTCAATTCATCAAAACATTTAGAGACGTACAAATAGACACTTCTATGTAGTTAAAGAACAGAACAGGAATTCATCATAATTGCACCTAAATGATGATCAATTGTACGCTCTCAAGCGTTGAATTATTGTTAAACATCCTTTATTGATTATTATTTTGTTGTACAAGAAGTCATGGAATTGTGGACAAAATGTTGTTATGAATACTGAGCAGCTAAATGTCATCAGATGGTCGGTCCGTGGCTCGATTAATAATGGACCTCGATGTGCAGATTCAAATTCATTAGCAATAACCGTAATAACAAGTGGAAGCTCTGATCATGAGTCAAATATAAAGCGGAAGTGGAGCCTCCTCCCCACTTGCGTTTCGTCTTTACAGTCTTGCGAGTTTGTCCTAATATAAATAGAAATCATCTATGAATATATATATATATATATATATATATATATATATATATATATATAGCTTGCTGCTTAGCAGAAATGGAAATGAAAAAATAAGCTCTAAAGATATTATAAAATATATTATTGTGAAGGCAACTTCCTTACTCGGATTTCAGGAGCTGTAGTTCCAGTCTATATATAGCATTCAGGAGCATTCAGGAGGTGTAGTTCCAGACTCTATATAGCATTCAGGAGTTGTAGTTCCACACTCTATTTAGCATTCAGGAGGTGTAGTTCCAGACTCTATTTAGCATTCAGCATTTACATTAACATATTCATATCAGGGACCCCCACATTAACACGTATTTGGCTGACCCCAATTTAATAGGCTTTTCCTGGAATCCCCTTCGGGACCCCTCAGGGTCCCCAGACCCCCGTTCAGGACCCCCGTGTTTGATTCGTAGCTCAAACACTCAAAAAGAATGACATTGTTTACTGTGGCTTAAACCCGTTTAGGTCCGAGGACGATTCTACAAAATATAATTTGTCTTCTAAATCATGACAGTTTTCAGAATAAACCTCCTGTGTCTACATCAGTGGTTCTCACAGGGTTAAAACCTCCTGTGTCTACATCAGTGGTTCATCAGGCTTTCATTTCATGTCAAGGACCCCCAGGAATGATGTGAAATTGTCCACGGACCCCAATGTCAAATATGTGTTGTTACGTATAGGGACCTCCCAGAAGCAAAGATTTGAATAAAAGATGTTCGCTGTGAAAGAATATGTATAAAAAGAAATGTGCGCGTTTTCACGATAAAAAAAAAGGAATAGCAGATCTACAAGCTCGTAGCGCGGCACCCAGTGCCGCTCTATGAGCTTGTAGATCTGCTATTTTTCAATAGCTAAAGTATAACATAATGCTACCAAACAGGGTTCCCCGTCCTGAATGGTTTAAACATCCCCTCTAGATGGCGCCAAGGCGCCGTTGTGCGTCTGTGTCTGGGAACAACGGTCCTGCATATTTAAACCTCCCTTTTTAAGTTCAGGTTTTGCTTAAAAAAATGAGAAACAATATAATAAAAAAATGAACAAAATATTCAACGTCTTCCTGATAAAGAAATTACTGATGGTTATACAATATTGAGGCCTCTTATAACAGCGAGTTGTCTGGGTGACTTCCTGTGTTGTCTGGGTGACTTCCTGTGTTGTGCAAGTATATCTAATCTGTCCATCATGAAAAACAGTCTTCTCTCGTCGGGTTTGGAACGAGATCGAGAACGGGCCCCTGGACCAGCCAGGGCCCCGTCTGTCCGTCTGTCTGTCCGTCCGTCCGTCCGTCCGTCCGTCTGTCCTTCGTCTTCTCTGTCTCTCTTTGTCAGAAGTTCACTTCCAAAACTTCTCCATCTCTGGAAGAAACACACACAGACAGACAGACAGACAGACAGACAGACAGACAGTTTTTTCCATTGCTTTGATGCCCTGTAAGTTTAATGGCTCTGATGTCCCTTAAAGGTATATATGTGCTGTTTTATCATTAGTCTTTATTTTTAAATATTTATTTTTTATCCCACGATTTTGTAACCCATTTTTCACCCCTGTGTCAATCATCTAATGTGATCCTGGGCTCTACACACCCTCCACCAACCTAGTCCCCACATAAGTATTAGTCTTTAGGGCCACAGTCATTATGACTGTGAATGTGTGGCTCCAGGCGGCCCCGTGAAGACATCAAGCGCTATATTCTCCCGTCACATAGCGTTGCCAACAAAACAAGGAAGTGATGTGGCTCGCTCTGGTGGGCGTAGCAAAGCGTAGCTACTTTTGTGAATGTATTAGTTTAATTAGGTTAATATTGCTATATGTTTGTAACCGTTTTAGAAAAGCAATAAGCCACGATCGAGGCCCCAGCTTACCGGGTGTTTTACACTGGCCCCCAGCCATCGTAAAATACCCGGTAACCTGAGAGTGGCTTATTGCTTAATGAATGAATTAATTACCTTTATCAAGGTCAACAACTTTAGGCAACGTGTTCATCACCACCTTCTCTTTCACTAAGTTGTTCTTGTAGTCTAAAAAACACACACACACACACACACACACACACACACACACACACACACACACACACACACACACAGGGAATAGAAGGGGTAAGTTACATTGTGACATAAAACGAAGGTTTCTCAATTGCACCCAAAACACCTGAACGTTTAACATCTAGTAGAGTTTCTGTGGTCTGGGGGGTTTGGCTCAAACACATGCTCTGAAATCCCATGTGTATGTCGATGGGATTTCAACCAGCAGATGTCACTGTTTTCACTGTTTTTGCCTGTTTTTTCGTTGCAGCTCAAAAAGGCTTCACGGACACAGAAAAAACCCCAGCGCAACAGAAAATCCACCGAGAGTTCAAAGTTCAGGTCATAACGTCACACACACACACACACGCACACACACACACACACACACACACACACACACGTGTGTCTCACCCAGTGTCCGGTCCTCATGGTTGACCGAGGCCTTCACCTCGGTCACATGGTCGGTCACATGGTCGGTCACATGGTCCATCTCAAACTCATCAGAGCTGCTGTGACTTCTGTGTGACCTATCGGAGAGAGGGAGACATTAACTGTGTGTTCGTGGGTGTGTGTGTGTGTGTGTGCGTGTGTGTGTGCGAGCGTGGGTGTGTGTGTGTGTGTGTGTGTGTGTGTGTGTGTGTGTGTGTGTGTGTGTGTGTGTGTGTGTGCGCAATGCTAACCTTATCGATGTCTGTGGGTAAAACTCTGAAAAAAAGAAAACAAACAATATAGATTTTATATAGATTGTGATTTCAACGGCCGACAGCAGGAGGCGCTGTGATACTTTTTTCACCACCGACCGAGAGAACAACAACAACCGGTCAGGACGCCTACATCCTGCAGCCGCCGCGCGACAACCAACTATACTTCTGGGTTAAAGGTCGTTCGACGGACACAAACCAACCTTCGGTGGTCTTCAAGCTAAAGGTTAAAAGGTCAAACCTTTGGTGGACTTCAAGCTAAAGGTTAAAGGTCAAACCTTTGGTGGTCTTCAAGCTAAAGGTTAAAAGGTCAAACCTTCTGCGGTCTTCAAGCTAAAGGTTAAAAGGTCAAACCTTTGGTGGTCTTGCGGCGGGTGATGAGGATGATGATGATGAGGACGACGAAGGCCAGCAGCAGGAAGCAGGTGAGGACGTAGCCCAGAGGCAACAGGAAGTGATGTCGCTGGTCGGGCAGGATGACGTTGATGACTCGCGGCGACTCGGCCCTGGTGTCGTCTGAGGAGAGAGAGACCGATCACACGTTATGTTAGACCAGCGCTCCTCAACCAATGAGGAGAGAGACGTCGATCACATGTTATGTTAGAGCAGTGGTCCTCAACCAGGGGTCCTTGGGGGGGTTCCAGGTGGTCCGGGGACCACCAGTGGTCCTTGAGGAGGTTCCAGGTGGTCTGTTCTCTCTAATAGCACACACAACGATAGTCGATGTACAAGCTCACAACGTGATCCCCAAGCTCACAATTGTGAGCTTGTAGATCGGCTATATTTTCAGTCCGCGTCGCATTACACGATGCACAACATCTGGGTCTATAGATCAGGCGTGATGCTGAACATCTGGGGATTAGATTTAATTAAAAGGTTGTAAAACATTGTCCGACGCGACAGTACAAGCGTGACTCCCTCACGTCACGTCACCGAAAACACCAACAGAAAAACATTCCACACTATAATTAGTTTTTATGTACATATTATAACCATTATATATAATGTTGTTGTTTTTTAGTGCTTCGCTGAGGAATCTGTGGAAGCCTGTGTGTGCGTGTGCGTGCGTGCGTGCGTGCGTGCGTGCGTGCGTGCGTGCGTGTGTACGTAAGTGTGTGTGTGCATGTGCGTGCGTGCGTGTGTGTGTGTGTGTGTGTGTGTGTGTGTGTGTGTGTGTGTGTGTGCGTATACGTGTAATGTGACAGAAGCGCTACCACTTGTGTGTTAAGGATGTATAAAGGATTGATAATAAATTGATGTTAATAATTAAGGATGTCTAATAAATCTAACCATGCTATCATGTCTCCCACGACCACAGAGCAACAACAAGTTGAACAATCGGCTCCAGCTGTGTGCGTGCGTGCGCCGTTCGCGCGTTGGTGCGTGCGTGCGCTGTGCGTAAACGCCAGAAGGCCTGCTTTCTCTCCTTCGCAAGAAGCAGCTGTTCTACGTGGAGCACACACACATGCACACACACACACACACACACACACACACACACACACACATGCACACACACACACACACACACACACACACACACACACACACACAAACACGCACAAACACACACACACACACATGCACGCGCACACACACTCAACGTGTTCCAACCCTAAATGAGATCCAGACGCTGCTTTAAGTTGTTTCTGCATGCTGGATGGCTGTCATTAAACCTCCTAATTGTCTCTCCATACTTTCACTTTGTGTTGGTGAACCACCTGATCGTCAGCGTTACACATACACATATAGCAGATCTACACATTCATATATAGCAGATCTACACGTACATATAGTCTGGTTAATCAAAACTGTCTCCCAACTCTTTATTATAGCTTAATTTATCCATATCTTATATATTGCAATATCATTTGGGGAGCTACTTACAATACACATCTTCACAAACTCCACATTTTGCAAAAAAGATTTTGCAGGATTGCCACATACAGTGATTGGTCTGCTCATTCTGCCCCTCTTTTTAAACAACTCAATATTTTACCAATCTTTAATTTAAATACATACCAAACCTGCAACTTTATTTTCAAAGTATTGTTCCAGCCAGTTTCATTTCCTTTGCCATGTAAAGACTTTTTCCAGTTCAACAGTGATGTGCACCACTTCAATACGAGACAGTCAAATCATTTACATCTCCCAAAGTTCCGTACTGCTCTGTGTCAGTTCTCCATCAGATACAGGGGGGCCCAGCTATGGAACACCTATACAGCAATCTCATCAAATTCTATTTCATTAAACAATTTCAAACATAAGTTTAGGACCCACTTAATTGACCAGATCACCTAATTATATTTCTTTGTATCATCTATTCTTTTCTCTAATCATGTAAATAACCAAAAATTCTAATCATGTTCTTGTTGTTTTTTTGTTTTGTTGTTTTGTTTATGTTTTATATACTGCAATCATGTGTTCTGGATATTATATATCTCATGTACAATGTTTCATTATAATTTATAGAGGCCTCGTATAAGCCCCTTGGGCTTTTTTGCCTCAGCCTAGCACCTTATCCTTCTCATATTTATATGTTCACTGTGTTGTTTTTATACTGTGCTGAATAAATAAATACAAATATATAGCAGATCTACACATACATATAGCAGATCTACACACATACATAAAGTACCAGGTCTTATTCCCTAACTTGAGTAAACTAAAGACCTGGAGGCGTGATCAATGCTCTTTGGCCACTCAGAATAGCCAAATGGCATTGACCACGCCTACAGGTCTTTAGTTTACTCAAGTTAGGGAATAAGACCTGGTACTTAAGACACGCTAGGGGGAGGGGGAAGGGGAGGGGGAGGAGAATGTGCGGAAACTACGATTAATTTACGGAGAAAAAAAAAAGATTCTTCGAATATTTCTAGGTGGTTTCTTCCCCCGGACAGGAACCATTTCAAGATGGTCACCAAACACACACGCACACACACATGCACACGCACAGGCGTGCACACACACACGCACACACACACACACACACACACACACACACACACTGTGGGAACACGGCCTGTTTGTGTTTAGGTTTGAACGAGGGGGGGGGGGGGGGGGCGAGCGAGTGACCTACATCTCTCCATCTCCTGCTCCAGAAGCATGAATACCTCTCTCGCCCACCCTCTCTCTCTCTCTCTCTCTCTCTCTCTCTCGCTCTCTGTCTCACACACACACACACACACACACAGAGAGAGACACAGAGAGAGAGACAGAGAGAGAGAGAGAGAGAGAGAGAGACAGAGACAGAGACAGAGACAGAGACAGAGACAGAGACAGAGACAGAGAGAGAGAGAGAGACAGAGACAGAGACAGAGAGAGAGAGAACAGCGTTAGTTACCCAACGTGTTCCACTCTGCAGAATAAATGCTGACCGCAGTTCTTTCTTAAGTTTCGGCCACACAGCCGTCATCACAGATGTGACAAGTCATCACATCTGGCCGTTTTTAGCCCAAGGAGTGTTTTTTCTAAACTAATGCCTGGAAATGATTCAGAATCATGAAAAAAATGTTAAACCCTAGTTTGACACATCGTCATCGTGTTAAAGCATTATAATGAAGACACTTTGTAAATTAAATGTAGCCTTTTATAGGTTTGGTCAAAAAAGTTTCCCAAGGGAGTTAGTTGGCTCGGACCGAATAACATGCTGGGGTCATCTTAAAATCAGATAAGAATTGTGGTCTAAAGGGGATCTAATTGTAATGCCAATTAAAAGTACATGAACCCATGGACTATATAGCGCCCCCTATAGCTACATTTATGTCAGCCTTCAGCGCTCTAGAGAGAGGTTTAACACGTCACCTTTTATGAAAGCATTTGTTTTGAAGATTGGTCAAATATTGGGCTAACTTTACCTAACGAAGCCAAACGAGAGAGACAGAGAGAGAGAGAGAGAGAGAGAGAGAGACAGAGGTTGGTAGAAGGATGTGAACGACGTAAACGTGGCGCTGACGGAAAATAAACACAAGAGAGAGGACGAGAAAAACAGAACAGAGTGGTAGAGAGAGAGAGAGAGAGAGAGAGAGGGAGAGGGAGAGGGAGAGAGAGAGAGAGAGAGAGAGAGAGAGGGAGAGGGAGAGGGAGAGAGAGAGGGGGGGGGGGGCTGTGGCTCCTGCAGAATGTCCTGCGTGGCCAAAGTCAACAGACCTTAAGATCAGAGAGAGAGAGAGAGAGAGAGAGAGGGGTGGGGGGAGAGAGACAGAGAGAGAGAGACCTTAAGATCAGAGAGAGAGAGAGAGAGAGAGAGAGAGAGAGAGGGGTGGGGGGAGAGAGACAGAGAGAGAGAGACCTTAAGATCAGAGAGAGAGAGAGAGAGAGAGAGGGGTGGGGGGAGAGAGACAGAGAGAGAGATACCTTAAGATCAGAGAGAGAGAGAGAGAGAGAGAGAGAGAGGGGTGGGGGGAGAGAGACAGAGAGAGAGACCTTAAGATCAGAGAGAAAGAGAGAGAGAGAGAGGGGGGGGTGGGGGGAGAGAGACAGAGAGAGAGAGACCTTAGGATCAGAGAGAGAGAGAGAGATACGATATACATAGTCAATGTTGCTGTTTTCAATTCGACATACTTCGATTCATGACATTTTTCGATGCAGTTGCTCTATCGTTACACCCCTATACAACTGTTAACAGTTTGACTGAGGAGCACGCTAAAACCCGTCTTTTTTCCCTTCGTCTTTCCCTGCTAAACCTTTTGTTTTAAATGTTTAATTCGCCGTTTTATTTTTTTACTTTGAAGTGTTGCTCAGACAGAGCGATGAGGACGACACTTTGGGATGATTGCTGAGTGGATTGCGATTGGTTACTGAGCCGTGGGCGGACTCTGTAGTCTCTATAAAGGATTGATTGGTCGATTACTGAGCCATGGGCGGAGTCTGTAGTCTCTATGAAGGATGATTGGTTCAGTGGAGTGAGGGCTACGATGGGGACAGGCTGTGAGGCTGCCGTCTGTACCTCTCTGGTTAAATGATGCTGTTTGAGTTGCTTTTTTCCTTAGCTTATCTTATCTTATATCCAGGCCTGGAACACATTAAGACGTTTATCTCGCTGGCCTGCCTCCTCATTGGCCTGCCTCCTCATTGGCCTGCCTCCTCATTGGACATTCCTGACGTTGTTTTTGTGTTTGTTTTTTTATCACTGACAATAAACAGCCGACCCACAATTCCACTTGATAACAGACCAGAGGAGAGAGAGTCTGGTAGAGAGACCCTCAGATAAGAGCAGAGAGAGAGAGAGAGAGAGAGAGAGAGAGAGAGAATGGTAGAGAGACACCAGCTCAGAACTATAATCCCACAGAGGACCAGATAGTATCACAACATTACTGTAAACGTCAAGAGTTTTAGTGCCCACATGTTGTTATGTTGATACACGCACGCACGCACGCGCACACACACACACACACACACACGCACGCACGCACGCACGCACGCACGCACGCCCGCATCCATTTCATGAACATTCCCTGAGAGAGAAAGTGGGAGAGTGAGACAGACAGACAGACAGACAGACAGACAGACAGACAGACAGAGGGGGGGAGGGGGGGGAGGGGGGGAGGGCTAGAGGTGATTCTCCCACATTATTTTGGTACATTATAAACATAATTTCTCTCGTTATACAAAAATATGAAGCTGTCTCTCTCTCTCTCTGTCTGTCTGTCTGTGTCTTTCTCTCTCTGTCTCTGTCTCTCTCTCTCTCTCTCTCTCTCTCTCTCTCTATCTCTCTCTCTCTCTGTCTCTCTCTCTCTCTCTCTCTCTCTCTCTCTCTAATGCAGAAAGCAGTCAAAGCTCAGAGGATGAAGTCCTGCAGAAAGAATGTGGTGAAGATCTGAGAGACAGAGTGGAGCTAAATACTAAACCAGATCCTTCAGCACGCACGCACACACACACACACACACACACACACACACACACACACACACACACACACACACACACACACACACACACACACGCACACACCTGTGTGCACATGTAAACATTCACACACGCACAGTCGCACACAAAGGTCAAACTTTTTCAAACTCTTTCTTAAGCCCTATATATACTTTACATGTATTGTACACATACACATTCACTGTGGAACAGATTCAGCTAAAACATTTTGAACATTCTGGGGAAATTCATAATCTATGGGGGGAGGGGAGGGTGGGGGGCTTTCAGAATGTATGGGGGGGAGGGGGCATTCAGGCGTTTCCATTTGTACACTATCAGATTTAAATTAACATTGATTTTACAATATAAATTGGGGTCTCACATCTCTGAGATATAAATGCCATTAAATGGGGGTCCGTAGAACTAATGCAGTTCAAACTGGGGGTCCTGGAAATTAAACGGGTTGAGAATCACTGCTAGAGACGTAACAATATTCTCTCCTGGGGGTCCCTGGCATATGTTTTCTAACGGGGGGTCCGCGGGGCTCATTAGTGTAAATTTGGGGGTCCTTGACATGAAAACGTTTTGGAGCCAGTGGTGTAGGCCCTTTCTGGGGGGGCCCTTTCTGGGGGGGCCCTTTGGGGGGCCCTTTGGGGGGCCCCGGCCACAGGGCTGTATCCTGTCTGTATGTGGGGGCGTCTAGCCCTGCCTGGCACCACAACGCTGACCACACACACACACACACACACACACACACACACACGCACACGCACACGCACACACACACGCACACAAAGCTGACCAAGCACAGACTGAAGTGCTCATAAAACAAATAAAACCCCCGTCCTTGCACCAGAACAGGGTTTCTCCCCCCCCTCCCCTCCTCCTCTCCCCCCCCCCCCTCCTCTCTCCTCCTTCTCAACTGCAGCTGCTGTTTGGAACACTGGTTCACAAACCTTCTCATGTCAAAGACATCATCTATACAACATTCTGTTGTGACAGTGTGAGTGAAGCCTCGAGCAGAAATGCATGTTCCCTAGAAATGGGGCTAAAACATTAAGGGAAGCAAAACAGCAGCCATAATGTGACTTAATATACACTAAGTCTCTTGTTTCTATTATTGCCGTAATGTATTTCACTTTGATTGATAGATGAGGCTGGTGGTGGAGTGTGTTTAACCCAGAACCATGTTTTCTGTGTCCATATCACTACGCCCACAAAATAGTTCCATGTGATAGAGGGGTCAAAGTTGAACGAAAGTCGCCGCTAATTCTTTAGAAATAGGTCAACAATACAAATGACGTTTGTTTTGTGGATTAATTTACTTTTACTGCGTGGCCCCTCCTGTGCCCTCCACAAAATGACCGGAAAGGGCGGAAACGACTTAAAATTGACCAAAACCAGAGCAGAACTCCCACCACAGTTTCGGGCAATCAATAATTAATACAGTTGCAACCACTATATTAATGGCAAGTATTTCCTACAACTTAAGTTCAAAACATCTGAACTATCCCTTTAAGCACTATCTACCTGCACTTGGCCTCACTCATCATCAGCTACTCCCCATTCACAATCACCTGTATCCACAACACCTGCCTCCACTCACCACAGCCAATCACCTGCTGCCAATCACCACAGCATATAAATACACCTGTGATGTCTCGGCCGGCTCGGCCTGTTTCTGCTTCAGACCAACAGACCAAACATGGGCCGTGAGTACTGGTCTGATTGTAGATCGGCTATTTCTGCCATTCACTGCTTTCAAATACATTGTCCTCCTTCTAGCCGCAATTTGCAACTCTAGATTGTTTTATAATGGGGTGAATCTAGAGTTGCAATGTCCTCCATTGACTCCCCACTCATCCAGTTTGGTTTGTGATCTGCTTGTCTTAAACAACGTTAAACTCACCAACATTGCAGCTGTAGGGCAAGCTTGAATTATCCTCTTTCAATCTGCCGAGCTTGTTTTGCATAAAAGTCCACCGTAGACAATGTTATGGCTATGAGCTACTTTCTGTCAGGAAATTCTGTGCAGGTGATTATTTTTCCAAGTGTTGGAGTTTGGAAGCGCTCGTCGTATGTCACTGAACGGCCCTGCGTGCCGCCTGTTTAGAATTTGCACATAATGCAGGAGGCAGCAGCGCGACCCGTTAACACAAACGAGTGCTTCCAAAACTGCAACACTTAGAAAAAGAATCACATGCAGAGGATGTCTTGACAGAAAGTATCTCATAACATCTCTACGGTGGATTTTTATGAAAAACAAGCTCGGCAGATTGAAAGAGGATAATTCAAGCTTGGACTACAGCTGCAATGTTGGTGAGTTTAACGTTGTTTAAGACAAGCAGATCACAAACCAAACTGGATGAGTGGGGAGTCAATGGAGGGTCTTACAACTCTAGATTCATCCCATTATTAAAAAAATCTAGAGTTGCAAATTGCGGCTATGTCCTCCTCCACCCCCAACCTCCCCCTCCCTCCTCCATTCTCACCATTCCTTCCATGTCTCTATTTCCTAATAAGTAATACTGTACATTAGGAACTGTTCGTATCAATCTGATCTCAGGTCAGAATGGGTTAACGCATTCTGTACGGGAATCCCTTTTGGTGTTTTTGACTATAAGCATTATGTTATACTTTATATAGCTATTGAAAAACAGCAGATCTACAAGCTCGTAGAGCGGCACCGAGTGGCGCGCTACGAGCTTGTAGATCTGCTATTTTTGAAAAATGGTGAAAATGCGGTGCAAATCTTTGAATATATTATTGCGAACGCAGTGATTGCGAACGCAGTGAGCACTTACTATGAGACCTAGCAGATCATGTCTGTCTGTGTGTCTGTGTGTCTGTGTGTCCCCCTTTTGTGCCCATATATGGAGCTGAGTGATTTGTTTGTGATTGATGCAACACACTCCATATTTGGACGTATCGGCTGCTTTGGGGACTCCTTATATGGGCCCTGCTTCGAATGCACAACAAGCTGGAACATGCCAACGAACAAGTATTAACTACATTGCGTTCGCTTCCCGCGTTTGCGCGTCTTACTTGTATAATTATTCGTTCAGAAGACTTTTTATTTTTATTTCGATGTCAGGCCTAAATGGGTTAATGTTTTTTACGTACAGCTCTCTGAGTCGCCTTGTTATTGAAATGTGCTGCTATGCAAATAAACGTTCCTCGTGAGAAACTGCCCCGAAGAGAAGGAGGGGGGGGAAGGGGAGACGATGGAGGGGATGTTTTGAGGACATGAGAGAGAGAGAGGGAGAGGGAGAGGGAGAGGGAGAGGGAGAGGGAGAGAGGGAGAGGGAGAGGGAGAGGGAGAGGGGGAGAGGGAGAGAGAGAGAGAGAACGAAGGGACATGTGGTGTTTTTCCGCTTGTTGTTTCTGTAGCTCTGCGCTGAACCGCGGCGCACGGCCTCGCTCCGCTGGCTTCCTCTCAGCTTTAGGACTGACGTTAAAATCCTTTAACGTTTGTTTTGAAAGCACTGGAAGGACTATAGCGGCACCGCTAACGCCAACGCTAACGCTAACCCCCGGAAGGCTCGCCTTTAGAAAACACGCTGACCTCATGTCGACCGCTCGGCTCTTGTATTCTTGCATTTGTTTTACTGAGGTTAAGGTTAGGAATAAGGTCAGGTTTAGGCCTAGTTTTACTGAGGTTAAGGTTAGGAATAAGGTCAGGTTTAGACATTTCAAGCACAAACTCAATACAAAGACTGTTAACTGTGTGAGTGGACGACCCAATTAAGCGTTACACTTGTTTACAACAGGGTCCACCATGTTCAATTCATCAAAACATTTAGAGACGTACAAATAGAAACTTAAAGAACAGAACATGAGGAATGTTGACTTGGCTCACATCATGCTTATACGCTGCACAGTACCTTTGTCCCCATTGGGCAGCGCTCTGGGTGGGAGGGTTCTGCTTGGCGGGGGGGCGGGGGGGAGGGGCGTGGTCCCCCGTGGCGGCGGTGGCGGCGGTGGCGGTGGTGGCGGTGCGGCGGGCGGGCCGACCGTCAGCTGGAACTCTCGTCTCTCGTGGAGACCGCAGTAGTGGTGGTGGAGGTGGCAGGAGTACAGGCCCTGGTCCGACGGCTGGGGAGGAAGGGGTTAACATAGTTCAGTACAGGCCCTGGTCCCATGGCTGGGGAGGAAGGGGTTAACATAGTTCAGTACAGGCCCGGACTGGTCCCATGGCTGGGGAGGAAGGGGTTAACATAGTTCAGTACAGGCCCTGGTCCCATGGCTGGGGAGGAAGGGGTTAACATAGTTTAGCATAGGCCCTGGTCCCATGGCTGGGGAGGATAGGGTTAACATAGTTCAGTACAGGCCCGGACTGGTCCCATGGCTGGGGAGGAAGGGGTTAACATAGTTTAGTACAGGCCCTGGTCCCATGGCTGGGGAGGAAGGGGTTAACATAGTTCAGTACAGGCCCTGGTCCCATGGCTGGGGAGGAAGGGGTTAACATAGTTTAGCATAGGCCCGGCCTGCAACGAGTTTGTAGATCGGCTATTTTCAATAGATTTTCTACACATTTTGAACTTGTTAAAATGGGACAATCTGCAACATGAATACTTTTCCTTTTAGTACGTAAAGTACATTTTGATGCCGATACTTTTGTACTTTTACTCAAGTACATTTTCAATTCCGTACTTTTACTTGTAACTAAGTAGTTCTAAATTGCAGTATTGGTATACTTGTATACTCAAGTAAAACCATTGAGTATACTTTTTCCCACCACTGTTTCTTTTTCTGCCCGACAGGCAAGAGAGGAAATGAAAAGTGGGTCAAAGTGAAAGAATGTTTTGGTCGTGTTTTGACTTCATGGTTTCTATTATGTTTTGAACCACATGATGTGTTCTACAGGTGGTGTTACAGTATAACCCATCCCCTCTCTCTCTCTCTCTCTCTCTCTCTCTCTCTCTCTCTCTCTCTCTCTCTCTCTCTCTGCATCATGTGTTATTACTAGCGGAGGAAATGAAACTGCTTTTTTAGCACTTTTATCGGTCGGCAAACTATGTGTTCTTCTGGATCGGACCAGTGAAGAAACACTTACGGGGAAGGTCTCCGTATATTAGATCAGTCGATGGGTGGCGCTTCCGAGACAGACTTTGCGCTCTCATTAGAAGGCGGGTGTAAGTGCCACAACAAACTGCAAAAAACACAAACCTTCTCCTATAATATATAACCCAAACAGTGAATGCCACTGATAATGAATGGCCAGTTGTGAGTGTTTGTGTAAAACACAAACATTGAAGACAAAAGTGACGCAAATTGGCAGGAATGAGATGTAGATAAGAGTGCCCCTCACTTCACACAGGTGTGATTTTATTAGTGGTTCAGTTAGTAGTTCTAGATACGAATAGGCGTTCGGCCGTCTGTTATGGACGATAGATGCGACGTTTGTATAGCTGCCGTATACAGATGCAAAGCTGCAAAAAAAAGGCTCAGATAGTTACAACTTCAGCTACAAAGATGCTGTGTGGCTTTGAATCTTCGAATCTTTTACATCTGCCAGTTAAGTGTTAAAGGGACACTTCACCCTTTTTGCAAAAATATATATGTTAATGACGTTTAGAAGCTTTAGATCACTTTCCTGGGGGTATTTATGTGTGTAATATGTGGTTTTAGATATTTTAGATTGTAGCAGTGAGCCTGTTGTCTCTGATGTCATGGACACTGGTCTCACTACCTTCCTGGACTACAATTCCCATAATTCTTTGGTGCACTGCTCCTCCTTGTGGATAGGGGGGAGAGCTGTCTTACTGAGACAACATGTAGTCCAGGAAGGAAGTGAGTGTCCATGACATCAGAGACAACAGGCTCACTGCTACAATCTAAAATATCTAAAACCACATATTACACACATAAAGACCCCCAGGAAAGTGTTCTAAAGCTCCTAAACGTCATTAACATATATCTTTTTGCAAAAAGGGTGAAGTGTCCCTTTAATGCAGTATCACACACGCACACGCACACCCAGCCACAGACCTGCACGTTGTCGATGAGCAGGGAGAAGTCTCCCACGGTGAAGGCGTTGCTGCTGATGTTCATCTTCTTCTGCAGGAACATGGAGCCGTAGCTCCGCTGCTCCCCCGAGGCGTACAGGTCCACCAGGCGGTCGGCGCGGTCCCCGCGGACCCCCGGGGACTGGCGGTCCCAGTGGACCACCTGGGGAGGGGGGGGGGGAGAAAGTATACTCGCGTCACACACACACACGCGCACGCACGGCCTCTCACACCGTTTCTCCTCCCAGTGCAAAGAAAGGTATACCACGTTTACCCAGGGTATAACTGGACTATAACGGCCAAGCTACACCAGGCTTTTCTCGTGCGTTTACTCTAAACGCGCGGACCGTGCGTGCGTAAAGCCAAATGCCCTGGCTATACATCGATCTGTCAGACGTGCGGCAGATTTGTGCGGGACCTTCCGGGATGATATGTAGATACGCGCGCATGGGGGCATACGCGCGTAATCTTTTTTTCCTGAAATTGCACCTTTCTTGTTGTAACTTATGTGCGTGCGTGAGTGCATTGGATTGACCTAACCTTTTCATTAAATATATTTTTCTTTTTATTTCAGTCGGTATAGGG
>NC_137881.1:1686226-1688726 GCF_963924005.1 Protomyctophum bolini | reverse complement strand
AAGAGTTGTAGATGCGCTGGTCCCCTAGTGGAGAAATACTGTTACTACACAATAAGAGCCCCCTGGTGGAGAACTACTGTTACTACACAATAAGAGCTCATTTTCATGATTTAAATAACAGACCTACAAGCTCGAACATCTGCTATTTTTCAACAGCTAAAGTATAACATAATGCTTTAAAGGTATATTCAGTGATTTCACTTGGCTTAGGTCCCACAGCCAAAAACGAAACCTAAGGTTTTTTTTGAGTGAAATCACTGTATATACCTTTAAGCACCAAAAGGGGTTCCTGTCCTAAATATATATTCTAACCTGCAGAGAACATGTCTGCCAGCCTCTCCATGCTGTATTCGGGCCGGGCCCGGTACACGTCCCAGTGCAGAACCCGCTGGCGGTCCTTGAGGCGGTCGCGGGTCCACACCATGCGTCCGCTCACGCACTGCAGTACCACGCGCGTTCCCGCGGGGGCGCTCACGTTGTAGCCGGCCACCACCACACTGCTGCTGCTCTCCTGGGCCCTGCACACTGATTGGTGGAGGGGTTGATTGATTGACGGAAGATAATTAGTATTCGTTTATACAGTAAACCAAATATTGACAAAAAGCGTTCGTGGCACACATTATTTTACTATTTACAATTTAGGCATTTATCAGACGCTCTTAAGACCGCCAAGGACTTATTTAACTTATTTTTTATGATGTCCTAGACTTATTATATATATTAAAAATAAATAAAATAAAAAATAGATATATAATGGCAGTCTGAGCCTTTTGGCGCCCCCTGGTGGCGATGGATGAGTTTTAATCCAGAGTGATTTACATTAAGCGACAACAAAAAACATGGTAATTCGTCAAAACATAAAATAGTCGTCATGAATCATATACGTAAGCTAAGAACAGTGGAATATCTATCTAAGGAAAGTATGATGTGTACCTTATACACTATAGAGTGTCTACTAGACAGGCCTACATAAAATGCTATTTGCACATACAGTAAAGTATTTGAGAACTATTTACTGTCATTTTTATTAATTTAATTGTATGATTATGCAATCTGCCTTGTAAGAATATTGGGTGTAAGTTTGTTTGCAAACATTATTTATGAGAACTGGAAATAAAGTGTCCTGTAAGTCCATATATGGGCTGGGCTTCTTTGGAAGCGTGACACTTAAATAAATAATCAATCAATCATATATTTACATGAAAAAACACGGAGGAATACAAAGCTTGTTCATGCACATATACAGGTGTGCCCAAAAGGTAGATCACGATCTACCAGTATAGAGCACCGAAGTCCTGACGTAACTCGCTCATCCCGACGATTCCCCTGGTTCGCGGAAGTAATTTCTCTATGGAGAATAACATGGGGTGATCTTAATATCGTCTACTATAAACGTCTCTTGTCAGGGAGGTGTCTCTGTATCGTTATATTGTCAGGGAGGTGTCTCTGTATCGTTATATTGTCAGGGAGGTGTCTCTGTATCGTTATATTGTCAGGGAGGTGTCTCTGTATCGTTATATTGTCAGGGAGGTGTCTCTGTGTCGTTATATTGTCAGGGAGGTGTCTCTGTATCGTTATATTGTCAGGGAGGTGTCTCTGTATCGTTATATTATCAGGGAGGTGTCTCTGTATCGTTATATTGTCAGGGAGGTGTCTCTGTATCGTTATATTATCAGGGAGGTGTCTCTGTATCGTTATATTGTCAGGGAGGTGTCTCTGTATCGTTATATTGTCAGGGAGGTGTCTCTGTGTCGTTATATTGTCAGGGAGGTGTCTCTGTGTCGTTATATTGTCAGGGAGGTGTCTCTGTGTCGTTATATTGTCAGGGAGGTGTCTCTGTGTCGTTATATTGTCAGGGAGGTGTCTCTGTGTCGTTATATTGTCAGGGAGGTGTCTCTGTATCGTTATATTGTCAGGGAGGTGTCTCTGTATCGTTATATTGTCAGGGAGGTGTCTCTGTATCGTTTGCGACAGTCAGTCACTCATATATGATACAGTCTGCTTCTAGCGAAAATCTAACTAATTCAGCAGCAGTAACATTAGCGTTTTCTCTCAGTCAGTTGATTCTTCATATCCATATGAGTGAAGCGGCCGGGGTGACATGTTTATTTTTCAAACACAGTTGTTATATGAGGCGATCTAAAATCTCCTCAATGGGGATTTCAATGCAACTAAACAAATACATGAACCTGGGGACTGACGCCCTCTACTGGAAGTGACGTCAGACTTCGGTGCTCTATAGATCACATGACATGCCCCTGAAGAATATTTAATTTAAATATACAATGATTGACGTCAAAAGCTCAAACCCACAATGCAATATTTTGTTATCAAGATGTGTTGCTGCATGTGCACAAAAACGTTGGTATAGCATTACAAATCACCAGTAAATACAAAAAAACTCGACACAAACGTTCCATTCCTCCCCCTCTTATTTCCCATTCCAAGTGCATTTGTCTTGTATGTAACGCCCAGCTCTGCTATTCCAAAGCCCCCTCGG
>NC_137881.1:1681226-1683726 GCF_963924005.1 Protomyctophum bolini | reverse complement strand
CCCTACTGTACTATAATGACAATAACACATTACTGTACTGTAAACATCACAGCCCTACTATAATGACAATAACACATTACTGTACTGTAAACATCACAGCCCTACTGTAATGACAATAACACATTACTGTACTGTAAACATCACAGCCCTACTGTAATGACAATAATTGGGCTTGACATCAAGGCTTGTCCTGTTGTTCGGACAAGTGCACTTGTCCGTTTTGGACGAGTGTCTCTTGGTTTCACTCTTCTCTGTGAGGCTCTTCTCTGTGAGGCTCTTCTCTGTGAGAGGCTCTTCTCTGTGAGGCTCTTCTCTGTGAGGCTCTTCTCTGTGAGAGGCTCTTCTCTGTGAGAGGCTCTTCTCTGTGAGGCTCTTCTCTGTGAGGCTCTTCTCTGTGAGGCTCTTCTCTGTGAGGCTCTTCTCTGTGAGGCTCTTCTCTGTGAGGCTCTTCTCTCTGTGAGGCTCTTCTCTGTGAGGCTCTTCTCTGTGAGGCTCTTCTCTGTGAGGCTCTTCTCTGTGAGGCTCTTCTCTGTGAGGCTCTTCTCTGTGAGGCTCTTCTCTGTGAGGCTCTTCTCTGTGAGGCTCTTCTCTGTGAGGCTCTTCTCTGTGAGGCTCCGAGCAGCCAAAGATATTGTCTGGCTTTCCTAATGATCACCTCTCCAGTGTTGTTAAAATGTCTGTGATCTTTAAGACGTACATAGCCTACATTTAATGTATTCCAAAGACTCAGACCTTCAGGAAGGTATAAATGTCTGCGTCCCGAAACGTCACGGCGTCTCCGTCAGGATATCGTTTGATCAGGACGGAGCCCGCAGCCCGCAGCCTGCAGCCCGCAGCCTGCAGCCTGCAGCCTGCAGCCCGCAGCCTGCAGCCCGCAGCCTGCTGAGGTATCTGGATGTCTGGGGTTTGGCCTCATGGATGGAAATGTGGCTTTTTTTTTCAACACTGTGCGTTTCCTTCATACGTTTTGAGACTAGTCGTTTAGTCTGTTACAAATATACGTTTCAAAACATGTTTAACTCGCAGCCCATTTAGGCTGAATTCTGACAGTTGTCTGAAATTCATATGTTTCCGTATCAGTGGTGCTCAATATTTCATGTCAAGGACCCCAATAATTATCTGTAATTGGCCTCCGAAAATACGTTGTTCCAGGGAAGCAAAGATTTGAGAGCAAAACGTTTGTTCTGAAAAAACATATATTCCAAATTTGCGCCACGTTTTCACGATTTTTCAAAAATAGCAGATCTACAAGCTCGTAGCGCGCCACTCGGTAACCTATATACGATATACCCTTCCATTGACACATGCTTTTTTTTAGGGGCGCTAGGCTAGCCCCTCCTATAAACCGGTTTAATGTTTGACTTTAGTTCAACATTTGTTTAGTAAACGCCATTGACAACGAAGGGAAAACTTATGTCATAATGTCCCTCATTACGTCATATTGTCTCTTTATTGTTAATGGCGTTTAATGTCTGTGTTTGCACCGTTTGTTTTACATCACCATTACATCACCTCATCAACATGAGTTAGACTTTATAACATGTTAGCGCCGCTCACTTCACACGGGTGTGATTTGTAGACCCTGCGTTGAATCAAATCCCATGAAACTTCACAATATAAGCTTGTTTCTTATTATTTCCCAACAATAATCATTGTGACCACCGTGGCGCGCTACGAGCTTGTAGGTCTGCTATTTTTGAAAAATCGTACGAATGCGGCACAGATCTTTGAATATATATATATATATTCTTTCAGAGCGAACGTTTTTATTTATTTCAACGTCAGGCCTAAAAGTGTTAAGGTGTGTTTACTTTCAAAACACATAAATGTTAATCAAGGTGATGGATCGGTCGCACGCACCAAGATTGTTATTCTTGCATTGTGAATTAAAAGTGAATTAAATACAACATCCTATTGTCCTAATCCTATCCATCCTTCATCAGTGCCACTCCCTCCCTCTTCACTCAGAAACTCTTCACCATGCAAGAATGAAACCCATAGCTGTCTTGGTGTATGTGCGACCCGCCGACCCTTCGCCTGTATTTCCATTATTATTTCCCATAACCCTTCGTCCATATCACTGATCATCGTCATGCTCACATTATACAGCCTCCGTTTACTAACAGCTGCAGGCCTGTAGGATATTTCTCCGTAATGTGCAATTCCATCACGAGGAGTATAGTCGACGAGAAATCTATGAAAATCTGGGAACTAAATCGTTGCCAAGAAATCTCTTCACCAATGTGTTTCTAAATGTGTCTAAAAGTTTGAAATTCAACTCCTGTGGGAAATTGAGTTAATTAGCATAATATGTGACCATACCCATAACATCCATAAGGCCAAAAAGTCAAAGTTTCCAAACTTTAAGTGACATAATTATGAAACTTTTTCACGATTCTGAATCCATTCCAAGCATTAGTTTTTCACAAAAAAACACTTCTTGGGCTAAATTAGGCCATATCCACTTCCAATGTGCTGACCTCATCACGTTTGTGATGAC